>NC_134870.1:24266509-24346509 GCF_049852395.1 Peromyscus maniculatus bairdii
GCCTGCAAGTATGTATTGCGACGTATGTTCACACCAAGTATGTATTGCGACGTATGTTCACACAGTGCCTACAGAGGTCAGATCCCTCTGGAAACAGACTTACGGGTGGCTGTAAGCCATCATGTGGGTGCTGGGAATCGAACCCGGGTCCTCTGGAGGAGCAGTCAGTGCTCTTCACTGTTGATCCATCTCTCCAGCCCCATAGTGTTTTTTTATCAGCTAGCAGTAGAGCAACAGTATCATCTAAAGTTCTCACTACTTATTAGTGGAACCCTCTGAAACGCCATCCACCTACAGAGACTCCAGCGGGCAGGGTCTCTTTTCTGCATGAATTAAGGCAGGACTAACGGATGGGTGGAGCCACATGTCTCCAGCTCTGTTCTCGATGTAATCACTGTGGAATACACAGCCAGAGACCCACTTGGTACTTCCTGGTACCCTTAGCCACTGTCTTGGGACAGTAAAATAATTACTGCTCTGTATCTACATTCTCAGCATTTTCCAGTTCTCATATTAAAAATAAGGTTAATTACCATTCAACTCTCAAGGCAATACCCAGCTACCAGCTTTCAAAACTCCACCTTAATCTATGTTAACTATTTCTCACACAGATGTGACCTCATTTTCCATCAAGCTCTCCTCCGAGTGCCCGATATAACTCTCCCAGAGGCGCACACAAGCCCACTCTTACCGACAGTTCAGACGAAAAACACATACTGCTTTAACTGGACCACTTCGACATCAGCACTGACACAATGAATCCACACGCCAACAGCCAGACTCCTGTCTGCGGCTCCAAAGCTAGTTGTAGGGGTACAACTGATAGTCAGGGACCATCCTGTCAGAATTTAAAGCTAACGCCAGAGAAAATGTATCTCGAGGGCTGGGGATGTAGCTCAATGACACAGCACTTGTCTAAAATGCACCAGGCCCAGGGTTCAACCCCCAGCAACACACACACACACACACACACAGAGAGAGAGAGAGAGAGAGAGAGAGAGAGAGAGAGAGAGAGAGAGAGAGAGAGAGAAAACGAACACGAATGCCTGGTTTTATGTATCAACTTTTCCTACTCTGCTACAATGAACTGGTCAGAAACCTAAGTCTACCATTTATGTTCTGATAACATGAAAATAGAAGAGAAACTGTCTGGAGAACCAAAGAGAAGAAATATGCTCAGAATACAATATGTACTTGTGTGAATGGCCTTATGTAAACCTGTATAATTAAGGTAGGAAGAAAATAAACACATAAATCTAGATTTTGGAAAGCCTTTGCCACAGAAAGGAGTCAGGTTAAATTTAAAATCAACTGTTCAAAAAAATAAAGAAAATAAAGTCAACTGTTCAAGCTGTGCACAAAAATTTGAGGTCACCTGAGCTACAGTAAAACCCTGTCTTTAGGGACATGTAAAACAAAAGTGACCGTTCTTCCTGAACCACAAATAAAATGACAAGGAGCAGAGAAGGGGTACGAGTTTGTATCCTACTAAAGCGTCCTATTTTTACTTCTGTCCTGTGATAACACAGTCTGACAAAAAGCAACTTAGGGAAGGCAAGGGTATGTTTCAGCTTCCAGGTCCTTCCCTGAGGGAAGGCAAGGCAGAGACTGTGGAGGAACATGCTTGCTGCTCACCACAGTCTCAAGTATAACTAGCTTTTTTACCCGGCCCAGGACCCGCTGCCCAGGGAATGGCACCCCCCACAGGTGGCCCGGGGTTGGCCTACAACAATCAGCAATCGAGACACTCCCCCAAGGCACGCCCACAGGTCAGTCAATTGAACCCCACTTCTCCGGTCACTCTAGATCGGGTCAAGTCCACACTCAACGCTAAGGAGGACCAAGTTAAAATGAGAAATAGTGGCTCTGGGGAGAGATGGCTCAGTACCTAAAGCACCTGACGTGGAAGTGTGAGGACAGGACTTGGCCCCTGGGACCCATGTGCAAAGCTGGGTGGGCTGTACTCCCTGTGCTCGGCAGGTGGAGACAGGCTTCCCCCAGAGCAAGCTGGCTAGCAGAACTGATGAGCTCTGGGTTCAGCAAGAGACTGAGCCTCAGTAAATGAAATAGGAAGCAATCAAGGAAAACACTGATATAAACTTCTGTCCTCCACACATTGTGCCCATATATGAGGACACGGGGACGGAGAAAGACGGACAGACGGACGGGGACACACACACACACACACACACACACACACACACACACACACACAGACACAGACACAGACACACGAAAAAGAAATGTTATCACGTTCTTCACCCACAAAAGGAAAAGCATCTTGTGCAACCCTCATGTACTGTGGACATTTCCTTGGGGTTATATTGTGAGGCCATCATTTTTCAATTCAACAAGAAACTCTCATGTTTGTTTTAATGACACACAGTTCACTGCAGCACATTACATGTCCAATTCCCTGTGCGCTCATCCACACCAGGGATTTTCAATCTTTAAACTGTCTGCCAGGCCAAGCTTGGTGACACACACCAGCGTTTACTCCTGTGGAATAATTCTCTTGCACACTGTGAAGATTTGTCACTTGAATTGGTTTAATAAAACACTGATTGGCCAGGAGCCAGGCAGGAAGTACAGGTGGGGTGACCAAACTAAGAATGCTGGGAAGAGGAAGGGTGGGGTCAGGAGTTGCCAAACACAGAGAAAACAAGATGAGAATGCTGTACTGAGAAAAGGTACCCAGCCATGTGGCTAAACATGATAAGAATTATGGGTTATTTTAAGTTAGTAATTAGTTAGTAATAAGCCTGAGCTACCAGCCGAGCATTTATAATTAAATATAAGCCTCTGTGTAGTAATTTGGGAATTGGCTGCTGGGTATTTGGGAATTGCTGCTGGGACAGAAACTTCTGCCTACAGTTTACTGCACAGCAAGTTCAAGGTCAGCCAAAGTCACAAGAGACTGTCTCAAAAAAAAAAAAATCTGACCTGGGAGGCAGAGCCAAGTGGATCATTGTGAGTTCGAGGCCAGCCTGGACTACCAAGTGAGTTCCAGGAAAGGCGCAAAGCTACACAGAGAAACCCTGTCTCGAAAAAAACAAAAACAAAAACAAAAAACAACAACAAAAAAAGACAAAAAACAAACAAACAAAAAACTGTCAATTTAGTGACTACAATATGAGGCTTTATTATTTTAAGTCCCTGAGTTGGTAGTTTTTGTCAACTAGACACAAACCTGGGAAGAGGGAATCTTTTAAACTATTTTTTATTTTGTTTTACGTGTCCAAGTGTTTTACCTATCTGTATGTCTATGCGTCATGTACGTGTCTGGTACTGGTGGAAGCCAGAAGAGGGCACTGGATCCCCTGGGACTGGAGTTATACACGGTTATGACCTGCCACATGGGTGCTGGGAATTGAACCCTGGTGCCTTTTCCAGAATAGCCAGTATTCTTATCTCTTCAGCCCCAGAAGAGGGAATCTTAATTGAGAAAATACCGCCACCAGATTGGTCTCTACACAATTCTGTGAGAATTTTCCTGATTAATAATCGATATGGGAGGGCGCAGCCTGCTGTGGGCTGTGTCCCCCAGGCAGGTAGTCCCAGGCTGGGTAAGAAAGCAGGCTGAGTGCTGTGGGACGGTCTGTATGTCAAATTGCTCTGATTGGTCAATAAATAAAACACTGATTGGCCAGTGGCCAGGCAGGAAGTAGGTGGGACAAGGAGAGAGGAGAATTCTGGGAAGCGGAAGGCTGAGGCAGAGAGACACTGCAGCCGCCGCCATGACCAGCAGCATGTGAAGACGCCGGTAAGCCACCAGCCACGTGGCAAGGTATAGATTTATGGAAATGGTTAATTTAAGATAAAAGAACAGTTAGCAAGAAGCCTGCCACGGCCATACAGTTTGTAAGCAATATAAGTCTCTGTGTTTACTTGGTTGGGTCTGAGCAGCTGTGGGACTGGCGGGTGACAAAGATTTGTCCTGACTGTGGGCCAGGCAGGAAAACTCTAGCAACAAATGGCGCCCAACGAGAGGGCAAGAGTTTCCACCTAAAACCTGAGAAAAGATTCTAAAACGGAGCTAGAAACAGCTTCCTAATTGTCTCTCTCAAATGAGCGGCAGCCTGCCGGTTTGAGCTACTGGCGGGTTCCTAGCGTGTGCGCTTGGTCTGCAGTAAGGCGGGAATGAGGCCTCTGCAAGTGGCACATTAAGCTGCGTGGTGGATTTAGCCTTTGCTAGTACAAAACAAAAAAAAGAGGTTTCTGGGCTACACGCTGCTTTGATAAGAAGCATAGACCCACTATTTCCAAGAGTTGATGGCTCCCAGAGCTGGCGGAAAACGTACCACCGCCATGTTGGGAAGCTGAAGTGGGCGGAGCCAGCAGCCGCAGCGCCGTTTCAGGCTTAAAAGGCTTCAGTTTAAAGCAATAGGCTCAAGGTAATATAAAAAATAAGCCACATAAAGATGGCTACCACACAGAGAATCTGGATTATGTTCTCTTTGATATTCGTAACTGAAGAAAAACATTTGATTGCAAAAGCTGTTGAGTTATGCCAAAATGTGTATTTTAAAGGTACCTTGACTTCAAAATTTGGATGTAAGGATATGTTGCTTTGGAAAAGAGGCTCTGCTTTTGTTTCCACAGAAAGCCAGAGGCTATGGATTTGTTCCAGATTAAGATACATCAGGTTTGACCAGCCAAGACCACCTGAAAGGTCTCCAGTGACACCATGGCCCAGATGATCCAACATCCAGAATTGTTTCAAGGCAACTGGCTCAGACGATACGGTCTCACGGACTACTCCATGATCCTAAAATTTTCTTTGTGTCCCCATAAGATACAGAGCCCCCCTCCAGCAGGAAGTAGTAAGAGAAGCTACGCCCAAATTCCCAAATATACCAAGCTGACTTTGGAGATGTGTAAAAGTTAAAACCTTCCTTTTAAAAAAAAAAGAAAGGGGAAGTGCTGTGGGACGGTCTGTATGTCAAATTGCTCTGATTGGTCAATAAATAAAACACTGATTGGCCAGTGGCCAGGCAGGAAGTAGGTGGGACAAGGAGAGAGGAGAATTCTGGGAAGCGGAAGGCTGAGGCAGAGAGACACTGCAGCTGCCGCCATGACCAGCAGCATGTGAAGACGCCGGTAAGCCACCAGCCACGTGGCAAGGTATAGATTTATGGAAATGGTTAATTTAAGATAAAAGAACAGTTAGCAAGAAGCCTGCCACGGCCATACAGTTTGTAAGCAATATAAGTCTCTGTGTTTACTTGGTTGGGTCTGAGCGGCTGTGGGACTGGCGGGTGACAAAGATTTGTCCTGACTGTGGGCAAAGCAGGAAAACTCTAGCTACAGCTGAGTAAGCTAGACAAGCAAGCCAAGGAAACAGCAGCCTTCCATGGCTTCTGCTTCAGCTCCTGCCTCCAGATTCCTGCCTCCAGATTCCTGCCTCGACTTCCCTCCACAATAGACTGACTGTAAGCTGTAAGACAAAGCTTTTCCTCTCCAGGCTGTTTCCGGACAGTGTTTTAACTAAGACACCCCAACCCCCATGTCACTGGGGAGGGTGATTCCCAGACACTCATACTTACATTTTTTTTCTTTTTGCTATATAGAAATTCTGCCTGTTTCTTTCTTTACAGAAATTTTTATGTATTTTGTATATCAGTTCCTTATTTGATATAAATGTTGTAAATATATCCTCCTGGTCTGTCATTATTTTGATGTAGTTTTTTGCTACCTGTTGTCATACAGAAATTGAGTTATTAAAATGTTTATTTTGGCCGGGTGTTGGTGGCGCACGCCTTTAATCCCAGCACTCGGGAAGCAGAGCCAGGAGGATCTTTGTGAGTTCGAGGCCAGCCTGGTCTACAGAGTGAGATCCAGGAAAGGCACAAAGCTACACAGAGAAACCCTGTGTCGAAAAACAAAACAAACAAAACAAAACAAAACAAAACAAAAAGTTAATTTTGTCAAATTTATCAAATCTTTTTTGGGACTTTTACATTTTTTCTTGTTTCCAGACCTCGAAGTTAAAAAAAAAAAAAAAAAAAAAAGGTGGGGGAGGGACCAACCAAAGATCATGATTTTCTCACTCCTCAGGATCTGGCAGATACAACTTTGAGGCATCTTTGATGTTGGGGAGGGGAAGATGGAGGGGGGAGTCACTCATTCACTGTTTCTTCTGCTGCCTCAGTCTCCCCAAGACAGAACGGACTCACCCACCCCAACTCTAGCATAAATGGGTGTGGCCTTTATTCCACAGCCAGAGTTTATGAATCCCTTGGAGGAAAATTGGTTTGCAGACCAAAATAATAAGACACTTGATGAGTACACTGTTTCTGAAGAAAAACAAGATAATCAACTACAGACTGTCAGGAGCGAAACCACAACTGAATGACACGGAATTTTACAGCGGACTGTTTCCAGCTCAAAGAAGTCAAACGGCTGTGCGAGCCTTGTGGCCAGAGCCCGAGAGCTGATGCGGGAACCTGGATGGAAGGAGAGACCAGACCCGACTCCTGGAGGTGTCTTGGGCTGTCACAAGTGTACACTCACACAAGTAAATTAAAATTAAAGTAAGAGCCTAGAATAAACAGCCAGGCTTGAAAATTATGATAGCTGAAATAAAAATCACAACACATGGTATTAATTGAAGAATGGTTGTAACTATGAGCAAATGTAAGAACTAGACAGACAGACAGGAAAGAGGGACATGTGGACAGATTTTTTTTTTTAAATAAAGGCTAAGATCAAATAGCAAAGAAAAACTATGTTTCTTATATCTCAAAATTAAAAATCAAGATAAAGGAGCTGGCAGGGTATCTCAGTGGTAGAGCACTCACCTAACCCGTGCAAACCCTGGTTCAACTCCCCACCCAGAAAAAAACAAAAACAAAAAAAGAAACTAAAGAATGAAAAGGGTGCCATTGGGTTGGAGAGATGGCTCAGGGGTTAAGAGCTCTGGCTGCTCTTCCAAAGGTCCTGAGTTCAATTCCCAGCACCCACATGGTGGCTCACAACCATCTGTAATGAGATCTGGTGCCCTCTTCTGGCCTGAAGGGATACATGCAGGCAGAACACTATATACATAATAAATAAATAAATCTTTAAAAAAAGAAAGAAAGAAAGAGAGAAAAGGGTGCCATTATCTAATCTCCCACACCCAAGCTTTCTTAGATTAAAAATGAAGTACGCGAATGGATATAAATAAAAATAAAAATGACTGTAAATGAGTTAAAGATATATGAGGAACAATGACCAGGTGTAAAGAAAACTCCGGGGGCGCTGCATGCCAACTATATGAGCAGACTGAAAGGCATTTTCAAAGTCATAATTCTGTAAGTGGAAACGATGGGGACATGGAAGGGTGTAGCATCAGGTAGGATGGGGGTCGGGGAGAAGAGACAATCATTTTTCAATGGGAATCAAGAGATACGTGTAAAATATAAAAAAGCGTGTAAAATATAAAAAAGCAACTAAACCAAGTATTATTTAGAGACATGGAGGTAAATGACAAAACTAAATTGCCATAAATGAGGTGAAAGTGAGCCTTTTTGTTTTTTAAAAATATTTATTCTTATTCTATGTATATGAGTGTTCAGCTTATGTGTGCCTGGTAACCATGGAGGCCAGAAGAGGCATCAGATCCCCTGGAACTGAAGATGCAGACTGTTGTGAGCAGCTGTGTGGGTGCTGGGAATCGAACCTGGATCCTCTGCAAGTGGAGCAAATGCTCTCAACCACTGAGCCATCTCTCCAGCTCCGACATGGTTGTTTTTAAGCAAAGTGCAGAATGGATTTTCTTTTCAAAACCTTTCAGAACGACTTGACCCTTTAAACTATGCCCCGAGTACTGCGCATTAAAATGACTACAAGTGAGAGGGACAGCCTAGAGTCCCTCACGGCCAGACACGGCACCTTCGCTAGCTTGCCAGCTCTGCACTCTGGGGCCCAGAGGCGTTAGGTACATGCCACCCACTGTCGAGAGCAGGGCCTCTTCCGTGGAAGACACGTGGGAAACCATCCGGGGAGAGGAATCCATATCCACGAAATGGACACCTTTCCCCCTCCTGTTCACTTCTGGTGCAAACCAGAAGCCCACAGAGATCCAGCTATGAGTTTCAGCTTCCTGTCCACTTCCCCAAATGTTGGCAGCTGGGCTTGTCCTGTGCCAAAAACAAGGTTTGGCAGGGCTGAGCTCTGACTACTACACCAGCCAAAGTTACCAAGATGACTTTCAGAAGCAACGGGACATTTTCTTCTCCAAGTCTATCATGGGAATGACATGGTTTCCCCCAAATAACGACTCCTGTCCTGCACTATGAATGCTGCAAACATGCTGACGTTTCTTTGCTGCGTCACACGTCACTGCATGAAGGTCAATGGCAACACTTGCGTCAAGTCACAGTGCTTCCAACCCCTGCAACTGCCCAACACACCTTTTGACACAAGCTGTCCCGGCTCTTCAAGGCCTCAAACAAAGGAAGGGAGGGAGAAAGGGAGCCATGAATGCTGCCTTCTCAGCTGTAATGGGAGACAAGAGCCCCGGCAGCCAACATTTAAGTCCCTGCTCCTACTATTCCTGGTACAGGGCCCGGAGACGGAGTCCGAGAGAGGCAAAGGAGACAGCCGTGGAGGCGACCGCCCATTAGAAGCCACTGTACCTTCAGCATGTAGTAGAAGGGAAACCAGGACAGGAAGAGGTCCGAGAAGAATTCGGCAATGCTGAACACGCCGTACACCACCCAGTAAGTCAGCCACTGGGTGTCATCGTCTTTGTTGGGACTCTCGATGGCTTTCATTCTGAAAAGCAACGCAAAAGAAAATACGTTGTGAATCAGTGAGATTCATTATTCCTTCACGGCCTGTTCTCCAACATCAGGCAGATGGATCAACTGTGGCAAACTTCACCTCCAGCTCTCAGGGGCCAGAGGCAGGAGGATCTCTGAGTTCCAGGCCAGCCTGGGCTACATAACGAGACACTGTCAAAAACAATAAAAATAAATAGAACCTCCACAACAGCTCCTGGGATACCTTTTTGGTTTGGTTTTGTCTTTTAGAGAAAGACACTGTAGCTTAGAGAGGAGAAACAGCATGTGTTACAAGTAGCGGAGATGGGTCTGTACCTGGACCACCTCCAAAGCCAGTGTTTACTGTAACCTGCCATTCTCTTCATTAGACACTGGACAGCACCTAGCAAGATGTCTGCACAAGGTGGACATTTAATATTTACTAATTAACGTAGTACAATGGGAGGTTTGCAACCTTGCTTTGGGAAGATACCACTGAGATTTTGTCCTGGACTAGAAAAAGCCACAGCCCACAAATTGGTCACAGAGCAGAAAGAGTAGAGAAAAGGTCACAGTCTCAAAGTCTAAATCCCCAGGAGACCAGTCTGTCCTCCCCTCCTTACTTGGGCAGGGGAGGGTTCCATCAGAACTGAAAGGGTGAGGGTCGGAGTTGGTGTTCCAGGCCGCTGACTCACAAACCTAGAGGATGACCGTCTACACCACCTGCAGCACTTGGTAAAACAGCACTACCGTACCTACTCATTTCTAAGAAACCCCCAGTAGTTCTGCAGAATATTTAACTACATAAACTATGTGTTACATTTGTTTCTGCTGCCTTCCTTAGCGATGTACAGATGTGTTACATTCCTGTGTGCTGTATCTGTTTAATTATGTAAAGATGAGTTGCATTTGCTTCACCTTGCTGGCCTAAGGCACCCGATTGGTCTAATAGAGCTGAATGGCCAACAGCTAGGCACACAGGGACTGGGGGGAGGGGGATGGCAGACAGAGAGAGTAAGTAGGAGGGGAAATCTAGACCTGGAAAAGAGGAGAGAAAAAGAGAGAAAGAGAGGGGCATGCCCGGACAAGAAGCCAGGCAGCCGCCAGCCGGCCACAAGAAACAGTGAAAGTATGATACACAGAAGGAAGGTCAAAAGCCTGAGGCAAAAGGTAGACAGAGAGAACCAGGTTAACTTAAGTTAAAAGAGCTGGCCAGAATGAGCTAAGCTAAGGCTGAGCATTCATAAGCAGTAAGTCTCCGCGTCATGACTTGGGAGCTGGTCAGTGGCCAGAAAGAAAAATCCTGGTCCACGGTAGCCCAAGTGGTTTCCCAGGGGCTGCGCTGGAGGACAGTCACCTTTCCCAGCACTGAGTAGACCGAGAGAAAGGTACACAGAAGACACTCCTGAAGAGAACTTACAGCTGCAATAAACCCATCCACCAGCCCGGAATGCACACCTGAACACTCAAGTGTGTAAGGAACTTGAGACTCATTTAAAACCGTTCACCAAGATTTTAACAACTACATCTAAAAGCCCTCTATTTGCTTTGCTGGAGCCAAGTCTCTGGTTCTTTTCAGTTTCCAGCTAAACTCCAGAGGAGTTCTGGAACAATCCAGAAGCCCCTGGCAATGACTGCGGCTCTCTGCGCCGGCCTGGCTTCATTGGAAGAGGCAGACACCGATCCTGAGCTCTGAACTCCTAAAGAAAATACAGACTCTCCTGGACACACTGTGGTCCCTCAGGTCCACTACTCTCTGCAGGTCTACACTACCAATTCTACCACTGACCCAAAGCCTGACCACCTCTGCTCGGCACTGCGGCCTCTTTCTTCTCTGTCCTGAGCCACTTACCATGGAGGAATGGAGCACCTCTTCCCTAGAGCAGACGCAAGGGAGAAGGGGGGCTGGGTGAATGACAGGCAGAGCTACCGTGGGAAAGACGGCTCGCTGCTGGGGGGGGGGGGGGTTCGGCAATTCTACAAATTCATGGGGAATAAGGAACAACAAATGTTGAGTTGGAGGCACCTCAGAGATGAATTAACTAAAATTCTCCATTTTAAAATTTTTATCTTTTTGGTATTTTCAGACAGGTTTTCGTGTAGTCCAGGCTGGCTCCAAATTTGCTACACAGCTGAGGCTGGCCTTGGACTGCTCATCCTCCTGCCTCTGCGTCCCAAGTGCTGGGATTGTAGGAATGCACTGGCACACCTGGCCATGCTAGAGTGTGTGTGTGTGTGTATGTGTGTGTGTGTGTGTGTGTGTGTGTGTGTGTGTGTGTGTGTGTGTGAACAAGGAGGTCAAAGAGGACAGAGTGGTATCAAAATGCATTCTAAATCATTAAGAAATTATAGGGGCTCCACACAACACATTTTTAAAGGGGGAATGGTCTAAACACATTTTTAATATTCTGACACCTTTATAAAGGACAACAAAGATGTCCTAGATACATTGCTAAGTATAAAAACATTCTAATTTTGTGTTAAAACGAAATAGGCAAACAGATAAAAGACATGTTTGTGTGCGCTGACAGACCAAGACAGGTGTCCAGAAAGCTTAAGTATAAATCAGTCCTGAGTATCGGGGTCTCTGTAATGAGCAGGATGAAGGGGCAGAGGAGAGTTCTATCTAAAAACCCTGAGCTGCACACTGTAACTACTGCTTCCTATGAGGCCAGTTCTCTCCGGAGCTTTGCTAGAAACACTGAAGTGAACATCCTCATGTAATTCTCTCTTGAGGAAAGAGCTAATAGATTTCCTTATAAACAGTCTTCTCTAACAATGTCACAGTCTGTGCTTTGGGGATTAAAAGCCTTCGATACACACACAGAAACAGGAGAGACGAAAAGCCCATCGGATTAAATGGACTCATCTGAACTTCCTACTTGAACAAAATGAACTATCAAAACTTACTCTAAGTCAGGGTAACCGGACACCACTTGACCACCCTGCCCACACCACCCATTCAAACCTGGGGCGGGTATTCATTCTCCCTGGGCTTTCGCTTGCTATCTGCCAAGTGATACACCTTACTGTGTTGCTGTGACAATTACAGTGCTTAGTATATGTAATGCATTTGTAACACTGAATGGAACAGAATAAATATGTCCGTAGTAGGCAATAATTATAGTACGGTAATGCTTGCTAGTACTCCTAGGGAGGTGAGCAGTCAGAGGCAGAAAAAGACCACTAGTTCTCTGACTAAGAGCTGGTAGAGGAATGTGATCAGTTAAGAAGGCTAAAAGGATAATGGAGAATTATAGATGGATTTTAATTATACCCCCAATCCTCTGTGCTCTAAGAATAAAGAGTTAGCCGAAATTCCCAAAGTCCTGTTTGCAGGTTAGTAGAGACATTTGGATACCGGTGAAACATTCTTTGGGCCAACCCTGGAAGAAACACTGGGAAGATTGACTTTCTTGGGCACTGAACTGGTCCTATGCCCACGGGGCACTCCTGAGTCTCTGCCAGCCCACAGGGGCTCAACAGTTGGAGCTGGCTGACTCCCTCCTTGCTGGCCCACCTACTGTTCACAGCTCCACAGCTGGGTTTGTTTGCTTGTTGAGACAAAGCTGAGAACTGAGGATGTTCCAAGGGCAGCACCAAACACACAGGAAGAAAACCAGAGCTGAGATGGTCCTGAGCCACCCACCCCTCTCCCTCCCAAGCCAAACGTCACCAAGAGAGCAGAGAGCGCTCCCTGGTGCAGACTGACCAGGCTGCAAGTCTCGGTGATAAAGAGGTATCCATCTGGGTGTGGCTGAAACACTCTGCTCTGGTGGGGATGCTGGCAGGAAAGGGACAGGGGCATGCGGGCATTTCTTGTTTTTTGTTTTTTTTTTTTTTGCTATGGGTCTATAATTACTCTTAAAAAACCGGCTACTTAGGGCTGGAGAGATGGCTCAGTGGTTAAGAGTACTGCTCGTTCTTCCAGAGGTCCTGAGTTCAATTCCCAGCAACCACATGGCTCATGACCATCTGTAATGAGGTTTGATGCCCTCTTCTGACCTGCAGGTATACCTGCAGACAGAACACTGTATATATAATTAATAAATCTTTAAAAAAAAAAAAACAGGCTACTTAAAAAGAAAATTCTGTTTACAAATTAGGCATTTTGTAGTATCAGATTTTAAAAATTCTTACATTGCTATTATACCATTTTTGTTTGGGATTTTGGGGTAAGTGCTGTTTACTTTCTTTGTTACTGTTTTGTTTGTTTTCCAAGACAGGTTTCTCTGCACAGCCCTGGCTGTCCTGGAACTCTCTTGTGTAGACCAGGCTGGCCTCGAACTCAGATCCGCCTGTCTCTGCCTCCAAGTGCTGGGATTAAAGGTGTGCACCACCCAGCAACTTTTTCTTTTTTCTTTTTTGTCTGCATTTTTAATAATGGTAAAATTATTTGTGTTTCAAAGTACTGTTCTAAAATAAGTTTCTAATAGATTTATTACCAGTACATGTTTGATTTGCATACCTACTTTACAAACCTATATCCTTGGCTTTGTTTGTTTAGAGACATGGTCTCCGTGTAGCTCTAGCTGGCCTGAACTCCATATGTAGACCACAATGGCCTTGAACTCACAGAGATCTGCCTGTCTCTGTGCTTACATACCTATATACTTAGGATGCTATAAAATGTCTTGGGTCAGGCTGGGCAGAGGCAGGCATCCGAGTTTGAGGCCAGCCTGGTCTACAAAGAGTTCCAGAACAGCAAGGATTATACAGAGAAATCCTGTCTCGAAAAATAAATAAGTCTTGGGTCAAAAGGTGTAACAAGCAGAAAAAGTTTTAAAAGTACCAGGTGCCGGATCGATGGCTCAGCAGTTGAGAGCGCTTACTGGTCTTGCAGCTACACGACGTCACAACCATCTGTAACTCCAAGTGATGGACACCCTCTTCAGGCCTCCCTGGACACCACCAAGCACGCAAGTGGTGTACATATGGGCATGCAGGCACTCATACACATAAATTTTTGTTGTTGTTGTTTTTTGAGACAGGGTTTCTTTGTGTAACAGTTCTGGCTGTCCTGGAACTCACTCTGTAGCTCAGGCTGGTCTTGAACTCACAGAGTTCCACCTGCCTCTGCCTGCTGGGCATTGGGATTAAAAGTGTGTGCCCCCACACCATAGGTTACTGTTTGAAAAGAGAGTGTGCTTACTGGACAACTCAGGAGTTAGGAAGGGAACTCACTTCCTCTCTCTCACTGCTCATGTTCAACACCGTGTTAGAAAAAGGAAAACATAACAATGCTGGGTCAGGTCCGTGAGGGCGCACACTTGTAAGCCCAGTACTTGGGAGTCTGAAGCGGAAAAACGGGATTTGGGCCACAAAACCCACAGGACAACTTTCAAAGGCATAAAAACACAGTGAAGCCAAAGGGTGGGCACAGGGCTATAATCCAGCACTTGGGAGTCTGAGGTGAAGAGTTATACCTGGAATGCAAGAATTACACAGCAACTTGGTGAGATCTCAAGGCTGTTAGAGCCTATGTGGTGGGTCAGTGAGTCCAAGAGCTGGCTGCCTGGCCTGAGTTTAAACTCTGGAGCCCACATAACAGAGTGAAAGAGCTGACTGCTACAGGATGTACTGACTTCCACTTGTGCGCGCGCGCGCGCACACACACACACACACACACACACACACACACACACACGCACACACGCACACACACACATACACAGAGAGAGATAAATAAATGTTTAAAATGTAATGTAAAGCAAGGAACGCCGATGGGTGGGGAGGGCCTGAGGATCCAGGCCAGATTCAGCAACATACTGAATTCAAGTTAACCTGGGCTGGATGAAAAACCTGTTTCAAAAAACTTTGTAAGTGGAAAATGTAATTTAGTGATTTTAAAAAAGCATTTATTTATTTACTTATCTATTTCTTTTACATACTGTGTGTGAGTAGGTCAAGGTCACTGTCTCACCTGAGTTCCAGGAATTAATAAACTCCCCCCTTCCCTCCCCACCCCAGTCTTTTTTTTTTTTTTTTTTTTTTTTTTTTTTGAGACAGGGTTCCTCTGTGTAGCTTTGTGCCTTTCCTGGAACTCGCTTTGGAGACCAGGCTGGCCTCGAACTCACAGAGATCCGCCTGCCTCTGCCTCCCGAGTGCTGGGATTAAAGGCGTGTGCCACCACCGCCCGGCCCCACCCCAGTCTTTAGAGACAGGGTTCAGCTCTGTAGCCTGGGCTGGGCTGGAACCTGAGACTTTCTCACCGCAGCGTCCACAGGTGTGTGCCACCACCTTTTTTTTAAAGATCGGGTCTCATGTAGCCCAGGCTGGCCTTAAACGTGACATGTAACCGAGGCTCTCTCTGAACTGATCTCCCACCGAGCCCTATCTCTTAGGCTGTGACTGCAGGTGTGTGCGGTCACAGCTGGTTCTGTTTCAGCTGTTCTGAGGAAGACGGAGCACATCTTTTCCTCTGTGTACGCACCTGTGACTGACTATCTGCGGCCGGTCTCTAACTGGCAGAGGGAGCTCGCGTGTGGAATGGCGGTCACTGCACCGTCAAACCTTCACAGCAATGCTGCTGCTGCTGCTGCTGCTGCATCAGAAATTCTAACAGTCCCAAGCCCCTCAGGCCAGTGAAGACTCTCAAACGCGTGGCAGACACTGTTCCTTCCTCCCTACTTGGGAACCATCCCTTCGTGGCACACTCACAGCACTGTGACTGGGGAAGCCAGGCCCAGGAGATGAATCAGGGCCTCGACCCACCGTGGTGACCCCAGTGCCTTTGCTTGACCATCCCGAGACGCCTAACAGCTAGGGGGTTCAGGCGGCACAGCCGTGACCAGTGACACGGGGAGGAACTTATGTCTAACGACATAAGGACACATTTTCTAAGATGGTCTCTTTTTCCGGCTTCCCGACCAGATGTGGCTCTCAGGTGCAGCATCTGCCTAGCATGTATGTGCGAGGCTCTGGCGCTGCACTCCACCCCAGCATCACAAACAAATCACAACCGAAACCAAAGCAGAGGCAATGAGGAGGACCCCTGCTCCCGCCCCAGACTACCAACGTCTGCACTCCGTGCGCCCTCCACTCGGACCCGGTCTGCTCTTGGTCAGCACCCCACATTTCCAGGTTCACACGCCAACTGCGCAGCCTATTCACCTCCTCCATGCCGAGGTCTCCCTTCGGGACAAGTCTCCCAGAGTAAGACACAGCGCTTGCAGCACAAGCAGGAGCCAGGGGGTGTCGTTTAGTGGCGTCCCACTGGCAGGGCACACACAGGCCCCGGTCTGAGCCCAGCACAAGGCAGAAGTTAAGCAATTTTAAATTACAGTAAATAACGTATGAATTAATGCTGCTCAACTTTTATCCAGTATTTCAGATTATAAAAATGCTATTATTCACATCATTAACAAAGTAAAACTAGCACACAGGAAAAGAAGCTATGGGAAGAAAGGGCATGTTCTGTCTGAAGTATCTGTATAGTTGTAGTTACTGAAACTTTCTTCATCTACCAATTCCCTTTCCTTGGGACAGACAATACATTCTCTTAAATATAGCTACCAATTAGGCACTTTACTTTTTAAAATTACATGTATTTAGCGCGTGCGTGTGTGCGTGCATATACCACAGCACACATGTGAAGGTCAGAGGACAATTTGCAGGAGTTGGCTTCCTCCTTCTACCATATTGGTGCCGGGGTTGAATTCAGGTTGTCAGGCTTGGGGGTAAGGGCCTCTACCCGCTAAATTATCTCCATGTCCCACGTTTAACAACACCTTAGGTCTTTCAGACTAAAGGTTATTCCTGCCCAGTGTGTACATCAACATCCCCTCATGTCATTAAACTGAAAAATGTCAGCTTCCTATGCTCGGGGGAGTACCTGTGAGCACGCACGCACGTTCTCCCTATGGACTACACATGATGAAAGGTAAAGGAGACACAGGAGACGAATCTAAAAGCCCACGTATTTCAGTGCTGTCCAGTCCCATGTCCTGCATGCCACACGACATGCTGGAGAAGCACTTATCAACGGGCTACACTGACGGCTTGATCTTCTTTACTTTGATATACTTTTTCTTAGAATAGTAAATAAGATCTCCAGTTTGTTTGATTTTTTTTATCCCCTCCATTAAATCTGTACTATGTGAATAGTGTGAACTGGGTAGCCCACCTCAGAATACCAGTTGTACCTGACACTGGGATAAGGCCCTAAATGACTCTCAGTGACCTAAAATCAATTTCTAAAAAGTTTCAGAGCCAGTGTGGTGGTACAAGCATGTGGCACCCAGTAGGCTGGGATGAAAAGACCCTGAATTCAAAGCCAGTCTGTACGAAGGAGTGACACCCAAAATAAAGGCTAACGTCTTCCTAATAATTAGCCTGTACGTGTGTTGGCGGGAGAGGAGTCTGTCAGAGAGGCAGATTACAGAAAACAAGTGTCAGTGCAAACAAAAGCTATGTGAGAAAAGGACTAAAGCTCTCTTTGTTGTGCCTCCTATATGGTAGTCCGCAGAAGGATGAAGCTGAGCATCTCCTTCCTACCGGCTGTCAGAAACATGTTAAGGTGGATGATGAATGAGAAGCCCTGGCCACGGAGCTGGGGGTGCTCTGGGTGAAGAATGGAAGGGCCATGTGATCCAAATCTGTGATGGGAACGACAAACAAGGCATTTGACCCTCAGCAGAGGGCGCCTGCTGTGAGTCAGGGGCATTCTTGCTACAGACCAAGAAGAACCAGAGAGAGGAAGCCCCCATCTGCTCAGGATACACTGTGGGTGCCAATCTGAGCGTTCTCAACCAGGTTCTCACAAGAGGGGGTGTATTTCTGACTGACAGATACTACTGTGGCTCAGTAGTCCCAAAGGAGCTAGCAGAATCTGAAAGCTTTCAACCTCTCTAAAGAAGGTGATGTCCAACAACATGCTGTGAGAAAGCCCTTAAGAGAGACGGTAAGAAGCCCAGGACCAAAGCACGCAGGAATCAGCGTCTTATTACTCCACGTGTCCACTAACACAAACATGGACGCATCGCTCTGAAGGCCCTGGAGAAACAATGCTCTACAGAAAACATGGCGAAGGCTGCAGAACATGGCTGACTTTTGGCGAGGATGCAGGAAGCCAAAGAACCCCACCAGGAACAGGTTACCGCTGAGAGCTTCTACTGAGTCTGAGTCCGGTCAGAAATAAGTCTTGACCAGTGGAAAATAAATGATCAGACTAGGAGTCCCCGCCCCGAAGAAGAAGAAAAGAAAGTGGATTTAAAGTCCAAACCTTGTCTGTCCAGGTTAGTTTACATGGACTGCCTGGGGACAATCTGTTCACTGAACCAAGGCAGAAAAAAACTACAAGTCACCAACTCACAACACTGAAGAATCAAACGTCACAGTTCTTTTCATCTTTGAATAAGGATGCTTTTTAGCAGATGGTTTAAGCATGGGGGAAATGACAAGAAATAACAAAAATAAGTAAAGAGAAAAGGAAAGAAAGAAAATAGCATTTGGGAATGCTCGTAATTCTTAAATTGTCTAAGTTCCATGAGGTAAAGTTGGGAAATCCCAAGGATGACTAAGTCAGTTTTCCCTTGTACGCTAGTAAAAAAACGACCCTGAATTCAGCCCTTACAGAATGCCCGCTCCCGTGGCTCTTTACACATAAGAACACTGAGTTTTATAAACGTAAGCTGGAGTCCAGCAAGATGGCTGGGGTGGCAAAGCCAGACAACCCGAGGTCCGTCCCCTGTAGCCACCCACGTGTGAAATAGCGCTCCTGACTGTCACCCCAGCCCCACCCACAAGATGGAGGTGCAAACAGCACAGTCAGATTGCTAGCTGCCCACATACAACACCCTGTCGGAAACCAGAGAAACTGCCACAAAACAGGGTCTGAGGGGAGGAGGCTGGAGAGACGGCTCAATGGCTAAGAGCTCTTCCTGCTCTTGCAGAGGACCTGGACGAGTCCAGCATCTACACCAGGTGGTTGTCCTGGAACTGGCTTTGTATCCCAGGCTGGCCTCCAACTCACAGAGTCTGCCTGCCTCTGCCTCCCAAGTGCTGGGACTGCTGGGACTAAAGGCGTGTGCCACCACCACCAAGGTCTCTCTTTGCTATTGTTTTTTGTTGTTTTGTTTCCAGTGAAGAACCTATGTGTTTTCAAAGCAAGAGATAAGACCGAGAACAAGAAAGGCTAACAACAGAATGAGTCATACAATACAACTAACTAACTTACTTACTATTTATACTATGTACCACACACCAAACAAAACAATATAAATGAGATGAGTAGTAGTTAGTAAGTGCCTTACCTGTGTGAAACTATCTTCTTGGGTAACTATACAAAACAATGAAAAATGTGACTTGTTCCTTTAATCTTTAAAATTCTTATGACTTGTTGTTTAGGGGGTGTGTGTGTGCTACAGTGCACATGTGAGGGTCAGAACACAAAGGTCTGCTCTCTCCTCCTACCACGTGGGTTGCAGGGATTGAACTCAGGTCACCAGACTTGGAGGCAGGTGCCTTTATCTGCTTTTTAATACTCTCCCCTAAAGGCTCCAATGGCCAACTTAATGATTCCCACACTGTGTAAGTGAGTCCACAGCAACTCCTACCAGTACCACCATTGTCAATACAGCCAAAGGCTTTACAACTAAATATCTGTGTCAAGTATGGTATCATAACGTTTAACTTCAGCCAAGTAGGATGGTGCATGCCTAAAGTCCCAGGATAGAAGAGCAGAGGCCGGGGATAATGAGTTCTAGACCAGTCCCGATCACTTATTGAGACTGGTCTCAAAAAGCCAGGTCTGTCAACAGTAGAGTGTGCATGCACAGCGGGAGGCCCTGGGTGCATCCCCAGCGCTGTGGTAAATTAAAGCTACATGACAGGTAACCGACAGAAGTTAATAGTAATTTTAGCTCGTGTTCACAAAACACAGCTAATGCCTCCATGTGCAGGTATGGACAGGGGGGACCTTCTCTGAGAGATAGGGGGACATTCTGCACAGAGCTAATGTGTTCACAGAGCTGATTAAATAAAAGAGTTAACATAGTTCAATTTTCTTCACTACATAAGGTCACTGCATGAAGCTACAGGACACGTGGAAGGGCCACATGGGAAGCATCTAACTAAAATCCAGATTAGGGAGCCAGACTCCCAGGGCTGGCTCACCAGTTCCCACCCACTGACTGCAAAGCTGTGATCCAGGTACTGTTACTTCCGCCCCACCTGTAAAAGTGGGAATTACCATAGCATTTACATAACAGGATTGTTATGAACATAAATGAGCCATACCTGTAAAGCCCTTAGACAAAGATACATGCAATTTTCAGCTAAATAAAATGGTACACAAGTGTCCAGCATCTTTGTGAAGACAAATTCTTGGGGCTGGAGAGATGGTTCAGCAGTTAGGAGCTCATATTGCTCTTGCAGAGGATCAGAGTTCAATTTCTAGCCCCCTCAGATGGCTCCCAGCCACCTGAGACTCCAGCTTCAGGTGGTCCAACACCTCTGGCCTCTTCGGACACCCACTCATGTTCACATACCGCCCCCCCCACAGACACACAATTTAAAATAATAAAAACAAATCTTTTCAGGAAAAAAAAAAAAACCCATCTTTTTCTTTTTTGAGAGATGGTCTCACCCTGGCTGGCTTAGAATTCACTATATAGAACAGGATGGCCTTGGACTCACAGAGCTCTGCCTGCCTCTGCCTTCACGGTGCTACAATAAAAGGAATATGCCACCATGCCCAGAAAAAGTAAAATTCTTTATACTGGTGCCTCATTTAAACTGAGCCGGAGAACATTCAAAACACAAAGTAACGTGTCTCTGAGGTGGAAGTAAGATTTCATAACTTTTAAATACAGATGCCATAGTGATGAACTGTAAACATGTTTACAGTCTGGAAGATTAGCACTAACATGCCTAAAGGTGCTCTTACATTCCTGTGTAGTAGCTGGCTCAGGATCAAGCCTGGCCACTGTATAACCTTGGGAAACACGGCATCTCTATCTCCTTCTCTCTGTGCGTGTGTGTGTGTGTGTGTGTGTGTGTGTGTGTGTGTGTGTGTGTGCGCGCGTGCGTGCGCGGCCATCCCTGGACTGTCATTTCTCTTTCCTCAACTTCCTTCTTTGGTTTTTTTCTCTGGGGTCAAGCAGAGTCTCAGGCTGGCCTCGAACTTGCCATGCAGCTGAGCAGAACCTTGAACTCCTGATATTCCGCCTCCATTTTCTAAGTGCTAGATGACAGGTGTGTGCTGCCTGTGCTGACCACAGAATGTCATTTCAAACCAAAAGGAGCTGTGGATCAGCGCAGTGCAGTGTGCTTTAGAAGCACAAGGCCTGTGCTCAGCCCCTTACCCTACAGAAACAAACTGAAACTCACCCAACACTAAAGGACCGTGATAGGTGCTGACCTCTCAGGCTGAATTCTGACAACTGTGGGAAGGCAGCAGCCTCGTTTTCCTAAGCACATATGAAATAGACGGAGAGGAAGACATAGATGTTTGTGCAGAATTTTAAACCAAAAGCTTTCTGAGTAGGGCAGAAGAGCAGCCCGCCCCTTTCTTCTCACTGCAGGGCAGGAATAGGAAGAGAAAACCAAGCCGTTAGACTCTGCCTCACACTTCCACCTGTACAAAGAAGCAGGGACAGGGTTTGTGCCCCTGGCTGAACTAGCACCGAACCGGCCACACTGCCCAAGGGGCCCCACAGGTCTCGGGCACGGGCTTTGTGTCTGAAGGTGCAGAGTGCCGTTCTCTGCTGGTCTCAGGGCCTCTTAACTGAGCACTGCCATTAAAGGCAGGGCCGTACTGAGTCACAAAAGCCGCAAAGCGCACATTTCCACCTTGTGAAATGCCCAGAGCAGATCCACTGGGACAGAATGTCAGCTAACGGCCCCCAGGAGTTCAGAGGGGAGACAGGGGAATGACTGCTAATGATGTGCTTTTAGGGGTGACAAAATGTTTCGAATTAGACAGTAGAGACATCTGCACAGGTCTGTGGACATGCTGGCCCCTGAAGTGTACACTGGCTTATGGGGGAAGATGTGGGTCCATCCTTATAAGAGGGAATGGGAGGAAGGAAATCTGTCAACAGTTCATGGTAACAGAAAGGACTAGAACTGGCTGTCAGATGCCTCCCCAGGGCAGCCGAAGTATACAGGAACACAGACGTTAGGGAGCTCCAAGACCTGGACACAGAACAACAGAATGACCACTGGAAGGGGGCCTGGGGGAGGGCACCGGCTCCCCAATACACCACTGTTTCCACGCTCCAGCATCAGGGAGTCCTGCCCTGGGGCCAGATGCACCTGAGCCTCGCCCATGAATTTCTCAAGGGGGTGAGTAATGGAAAAAGGCAGGAGGCCAAATGAGCTTTCCAAATTTCATCTCCACACCCTGCAATCTCTAGGCCCAATACTGACCTTTCGATGCCACTGCTCTGCCCCTTCCTGTAAGGGCACCGGGGAGGAGAAGCAGGAACAAAGCCGAGAGGCAAGGAAAGAGGGAAATAAATTCTGGCAGACCTTCAGCAAGATCACCAATCCAGGGGGCTCAGCAGCCATTTACATTCTACCTGGGAAGTCCTATCATGTGACCCCTTATTTCAACCCTCTCTGGCACAATCAGCAAAATACAGCCATCGGGGGTGAAAGGCCACTTCACTCATGGTCAGCTTTGCCCGCTGCAGACCAGCAGCCCTTGGGAACCTCCCTCGGCCTTCTTCCCGCTCAGGCTGCTGCTGCCTCAGGGATGGCCCGCTCGGCTTCCTCTGCCAGGCTGGCTCCAGCTTGTTCCTAAGGTCTTACACAGCACTGCGGATAAACGTCCAGAGAGCCTCTCCTGTTCCCCTTGACCCCACGGCAGCCTGGCTCTTTCTTCTGGGAGTTCACCATTCTGTCACTACTTTACCTATTTCCTGCCTGCTCACCAGCAGACTGCTGCAAAGGGACCGTGTCTCCCTCATCGCCACATCTGAAGGGCTACCCAGCAGCGGGTACACAGCTGATGTGGACATCTGCGAAGCAGATGAACCTCCATTTTGAAGAATAACTATCCCGGGGAATGAAGAGAACAGTGAAGTTTGGAAATGGGGAGGCTGAGTGAAGACAATGGCTAGGGTTGGAATTTCAGTGCCCCCCAAATCGGTCTGGTGGAACCCAATACCCGATGTGACAGTTCTAAGAGTTGGGACCTGCCGGAGGTGATTAGGTTGTAAGTGCTCCACCTGATGTGAGTGGCTGGAGGGGGCCTGTTCGCCTCCTCTGCCACGTGACCACACCACAGGTTGGTGCCATTTCCGAAGCAGACAACAGTTATCAGATCACCAAATCAGCTGGCAGCTTGGTCTTTGGAATTCTCAGCCTTCAGAAGCCAGAACAAAAATGTCCTCACTCATAAATCACCTGCTGTTACATGAGCCCAACCAGACAGAGACATGTAGAAACCATGGTGGTGGGTGTGTGGGTGTGTGTGAATATGGGTATGGTGTACGCACATGAGTGTGTGGGTTTGTGTCTGTGTGTGCCCATGTAGAGGCCAGAGAAGGATGTGTGTCCTCCTCTACATCTCCATATCGCTTCCTTGAGACAAAGCCTCTAAGTGCATCAGAAGCTCGCTGTTTCCACTAGACTGACTGGCCAATGAGCTCCTGGGATGTGCCCCCCTCACCCCAGCAATGCCGGGGTGACAAGCACATGCACACATGCCCAGCTCTGTATGTGGGCACTGTGTACTCATGCTTGCCCGGCAAGCACTCTGACCCACTGAGACGTCTCCCCAACCCCAGCCAACAATGGTCTAAGCACTACTCAAAACCACTATTGTTAAGGACCTCCTTTCTTCTGAAAAACTGTACAATCACAATAATCATGGCTAAACAATGAACAGACCTAATTAAATTAATGTTGGCTGCCTGAATGTTTACTGACTGGGGTCTGTATGCTTTTTACTGTGTACAAATCCCATTTTTTCTTGAACCTCCTACACAGAGCAGAGCACTGAGGACGTCTCTCGACTCCTCTCGGGAACAGAAGGCTATTTTTCCCTCCCTCTTGTCCAGTCTTCACACTTAAAGGACACTTGTGTGGCGGTTACTAATGCCATGCTATACCAGAGGCTCAACACTCTCTGCACGTTATACTCCTTTAAAAGTACGAAAGACTGATAGGCCTTTCAGAACCCCCAAGCCCAGGCTGTACCCAGACCGATCAGATCAGAACCTATGGGGGAAAGACCCAGGCAGCCATCAGTATTTTTTAGGCCTCTCCAATGACTCCAGTGGTTACCCAAATCACAGAATCCTAGGCTGACTTTAAAGACAAGAGTTGGACCTACAGAAAGGCCAGCCTCATACATACAAACTCCACTGGGAGCAGAAGAACCACTGAATATTACTTTCTGAAGTTTTGCTTAAATCATTAAATGTCCTTTATTACATATGTTTTTGTAACTCTTACTAAAATGTACTACAAAGGTCACTTTGCCCCAGAATATAAAAACTGAAAAGAAAATAAAGCCTATGCACTTATTGACCACATTCTAAAGCCTGGAAAATCCACCCCCTCTGCTAGTTAGAAATGACCAGTCTACCGTTACAACTTCCAGCAACAAACAGAAACACCCAACATCTGGTAAGTTAAAAAAAAAAGTCAACAATCTGTAGTCCACCATGTAGACAATGAATGAATAAACAAAGAAATAATAAGGCTGAAAACGGCAACTTAAAAATCACTTTGACAGCCAGGACTACACAAAGAAACACTGTCTCAGAAAAGAAAAAAAATCACTTTGAATATTACTGAAAATAGCCCAGCCTAGGATTCCTTCTAGACAAGGAAATACACAGCCTAATTCTGGCCTCACTTTCAGTCACATGCACTTGCACATGTACATGGACCTACATGTTCCACCCAAAACAGATCTTTTTTTTTTTTTTTTTTTTTTTTTTTTTTTTTTTTTTTTTGAGACAGTCTCACTATGTAGACCAGGCTAGCTTTGAACTCACTAAGATCCTCCTGCTTCTGCCTCCCAAGTGCTAGGAGTAAGGGTATGCACCACCACCACGCCCAGGTTAGAAACAGACTTTTTTAATCTTTTAAATTTTTATTTTGTATGTTTAAATATTTTGCCCACATGTATGTATGCATGTGTACCATGCCCATGCCTGATGTCTGTGGAGGACAGAGGAGAGCAATGAGTCCCCTGGAACTGGAGTTACAGGCAGTTCTGAGCTGTATCAGGGAGCTGGGAACCAAACCTGGGCCCTCTGCAAGAGCAGCCAGTGCTCTTTATTGCTGAGAAGGCTCTCCAGCCCCAAGAAACAGACTTAACTCTCTACAGCTCACATAAATAATCTACTCGTGCCAACAGAGAAGTTAGTTACATTTATCACACAATTATGTATCAAGTAGCACTGTTGTAGGAAAACAGAGGTTATTATGTCATCAAGGTTTTAAAAACTCCTTATTCTTGGGGAAGGCGGGACTCAATGGGAGAAAACTTGCTGCCAACCCCACATGTGGAAGGAGAGAAACAACTCTAAGACACACGCTGAAAACGCTTCACAAAGTTCCCTTTTTAAAAGAATTCCAAGTGAAATACCCAGAGTCAGGGAAAGTGCACAACAAGGTAACTTTGTTACCGCACAGGGAGCTATTTTGAACAAGGTTGCTATCAGCATTTCACATCAACTATCACTAGAAGGGCTCTCTCTACCTTTATTGCTGTGAAAGCCAAACCAATCCTCCGAATCTGCCTTAGTGATCCCCCATACTATCATCACAGGAGCCAGGCGACCCGTGCATTAGCAGGTAACGCCCGCCCGGGGAGCAAAAGCCCCTTCTCAGCTTGACGTCTGAGGGTCTCCAACTCCACAAGCAAGCGCGTCCCTCAGCAGCTGGCCTTTATCCAGAACAACTAACGTCTAAAACCAAATTTGCAGAGCTCTGCCTATCATCCTAGCACTGGGGAGACAGAGGCAGGGAATCAGAAGTTTGAGGTTATCCTCGACTACATGGCAAGTCTGAGGCCAGCCTGAGCTATTTGAGACTGTCTCAAAAATGAAACAAAACAACACAATAAAAACATTTTCTCCCTCCTAGCATATTCTAAGTTCCATTCTGGCCAATGATAGTCACATGGTAGAATGATATTATCTGTGTCTTAGCCTCCAACTGAAATGTTTTCACCCTTTATTTTTATCACCATGGGTGAGAAGTTTCAGAAACCGAATGAACGAAACCCACCAACTTTATTACAGTATAAAATAAAATTCATTTGTGGGGAGAAAAAGCAATTCTGATTGCTCAGAAAAATGATAAACTATAAAATATCTTCAAAAATAAACATTAAGTTATAAAATAAATAATACTCATTAGATCCTAATGTTGTGATTCGTTTTATAATTACATGAATAATTTAACCATGGAGCTATGTCATGAATGTATTTTATAAGGTTTGTTATGGTGCGTCCAAATTTGCTTTTGATATTTGGCCTTGGGGCCGGGAGAGATGGCTCAGCAGTTAAGAGCACTGGCTGCTCTTCCAGAGGACCCAGGGTTGATTCCCAGAACCCACAGGCTGACTCACAGCTGTATAAAACTCCAGTGCCAGGGAATCCACCACCCTTTCCTGGCCTCCTCCAGTGCCAGGCACACATATGGTGCCCAGGCATAGGCATAACACCCATACACAAAAAAACTAAATTTTAAAATGAAAAAAAAAAAGCCTTAAATTTCTGTCACTATGACCTTTATTCACCTATGGTGGGAAGCAGCAGGTCAATGGCGTTGAGGCATGGAGAGAAGACAGGAAACCTGAAGGGCTCACTTCTCTCTCCTACCATGTGGGTGGCCAGGACTGAACTCGGGTCGTCAGTCTTGGTGGCCAACAGCAAACCATTGAGCCATCTCAGTGGTCCAATAATTAAATTAGCCTTTTTTTTAAAAAATCTAAAAGCTAAGCCAGGCTGGTGACTCACGTCTGTAATCCCAGCCCTAGAAAAGCTAAGGTTAGGTGAGGTCAGCCTCTGCTACAAAAAAACTCGAGTTCTAGGCCAGTCAGGGCTACAGGGTGAGAGCCCGGATCAAATAAATAAAGCCCCAAGTCTTCACCTGCCCTCAATAGAACTCTGAATCAAGAAAGGTCTAACTTTCTTAACTGGGTTTTACTGTGTACAAAAACATATGGTAGAAATCCCCGTAAGTCATCAGTGGGGTGCAGTGCACTCCCGATAGCTGTTTTAGTGCGTCTGCCAGAAAGCGGAGGACTGAGCTCCACCACATTCTGTGGGGCCTGGATAAGGTCAACTCCTTATCAGTATAATCTGATAAAAATAAATAAATAAATAAATAAAACACCTTTTGGCCAGCTGACAGGAGATCGGAGAGCAAGTTAAGGCTCCCAAATGTGTAACCTTAAGCAGTCAGCACGTTAACGTTAAGGAGCTGCGACTTCGGTCTCAAGAACCCGGGGCTAAACAGCCCACAAGCCCTGAACGCGGAGGGCGGTGGAGGGGGCAGAACGGCGGCCACTTACGAGATGTAGGCTGGGTATCCGAACCCGATCAGGTTGCAGAGGAGAGAGGCTCCATAACCGAACACCAGATACAAGGCCACCAGCCCGATGACACCTGGCGAGAGAAGCGGGGTTGGGTGAGCGGGCAGACATTCTAAAGACAGTCCCCGCCCACACCCACACTTCGAGGTTAGGCCTTTCCTAGGCGTTCTCCTCCTGCCTCGATTACCGGAGAGAAACCGACCACCAGGGGGTCCGGCCTGCCCACCGATCGGGCGCCGTTTGGGTTGGGGACACCGGGGAGTCCGCTGCCTCTCCTCCCTGGGCAGGGCCCTCCTAGACTGGGCAGACTGAGCAGTCCCCTGCCTCAACTCTTTGAACCGGGCCCGCCTAGGCTACGCATACCGTACAGTGCCCTGCCTCAACTCTTTGGACAGGGTCCGCAGGGCCGAGCATAGCGAGCAATCCCCGGCCTCAACACCCTGCGGGGTGGAGAGGGGAGAAGGCCCGCCTGGACCGGGCATCCAGGGCAGTCCCCTGCCTCCCCTTCTGCCCAGCTGGCCCGCGCGGTGCACCGGCCGGGAAACCCCGCGCGCGCGTGCCCGGGGCGAGCGCGGATTGTCCACGCGAGGCCGGGCTGCCCAGGGCTCCGGGAGGTGAAGGGCGGGCCTCCACCCCGCGGGACCCCGCGTCCAGAGCTGCGGCTCCTCGGACCCTCGCGCCCGGCGGAGGCGACACGTCAGCGCCCTGGCGTCCCCGCTGCCCGCGCGCGCGGAGCCCAGGCCCCGGTTCCATGCGCCCGGGGCCTCCCGCCCGCCCGCCCTCCGTCCGCGCCCCGCGCCGCTCTCGGGGGGTGGGGGTGGGGGGTCCCCCGCCGCCCACCGAGCGCGATGAAGCTCCGGTTCACTCCGGTCTTGGCCTCGAGCTTGGCCAGGAGGTCGGTCACGCAGTTCTTCTCGTGCAGGAACCGGTCGAACCTCTCCCTCATGGCTGCGGACATGGCTGGGCCGTTCGCGCCGCCCGGGATGCTCCGCCGCCGCCGGCTGGACGCGGAACCCAGCTGACCGGGGCGGGGCGGGGCGGGGCGGGGGCGGGCGGCACCGCGGCGCGGGCACGAGGTTCCCGGGAGCGCGCGCCCCGCGCTCGCCCCCGCCCTGCGGGCGCCGTTCCCGCCCCGCCCCGCCCCCGCCCTGCGCTCTCCGCAGCTGCCACGCCCGGGCTGGGCCAACGCCCTGGCGGCGAGGTGCCTTCCCCCTCTTCCCCCCTGCAAACGGCAGGAGGTTCCTGGTGCCCGCCCGACTTTTTACAACCCACACGGTGCCAAAAGACAGGAGAGGGGAGGGTGACCTTGATGTCTGCAACGGAGCCAGGCTAGTTTGGGGGATACTCTCCGGAGCTAAACCGACGAAGGCCTTTTTAACCTAAAAATGGAAATGGGTGACGGTCCTGGATGAAGTCTGGGGGCAAGGCCTGCTTCCCTCCTGGGCCAGGACTCGGCATAGTTTTGAAAACTCCCCTGGAGGAAGCTCACATGCCCTCCTCTGGGGCACACTGTTTGCAAGCTCGGCGGGTAGACTTCCTGGTGTTGCCTGGAGGTCTCAGGGAAGGGAAATGTTTCCTGGCTCCACGGTGGAGGTGGCGATCTTCAGTTCCCTAAAAGCACAGTTGTCCTGAAGAAGAGGTGAGCCCGGAGTGTAAGCCTTAAGACCACTCTAGTTACCGCCAGCGTGGGGTGGCGTCCCAAACTCCTCCTCCACCTAAACCTAGGCTCCAGTGGTCTTTCACCCATATTCCTTCAGAACACTCCTGAAATCGCCCTTTCTCCCACTCCCGCCAGGCTTTCCTCACTGCATAAGACTCAAAGGCCTTTAGTGGCAACGTAGAATCCCGTTTCTCAGTAGAGAATGAGAGGTCCCGTGCACAAACTTGCCCCGACCATTCTTTGTCCTGCACCTCCAGTTCCAGACTGATTTAGTTCCCATATTGTCTTCTGTGGAGTAGATATCTTGCTCACTCCATTTTCCTTATCTGCAAGCTCCTTCTCTAGTTTTTCCATGAGGGTCTTAAATCAACTCTTCTCAGCTGCCCCCACCAATATCCAGTTAATCATTGACGAAATTGAACCATAATGTTAATAGCATTATTATAATAGCACCCACACCCAGCTCTCCATTAGCCTGTAATTAATTCTCAATGTTGCAGTCAGAGGAACAAAATGTGGGTCAAAGCTAGGCACGGTTTTGCATAACTGTAATCCCAGCTCTTGGAAGATGAGGCAGGAGGATCAGTAGTTGAAAGATAGCCTCAGCTATATAGGGAGTTTGAGGCCAGCCTGAGCTCCTTTTGAAAAGCAAACAGAACTAGGGAAATGGCCCAGGGGTTAGGAGTACCTCCTGCTCTTGCAGAGGATGTAGTTCCCAGCACCCAGCTTATATCTCTTGTTCCAGGGGATCCAGGCCTTCTTCTGGAGTCTGTGGACACCTACACTCACATGCACACACAAATGCAAATAATTAAAAAATAAATCTAAAAACAAAGAAAAAGAAATCTCATTGTTTCCAGAATAAAAATCTGAAAACAATAACAATAAAAGTGAGTCACATTGTGCTGTATCTGTCCTTAACCCTCGGGTGACTTTTTGTTTTCTAAAGAATGGCCTCACACTAGGCAGATGGCCCAACCAAAAAAGTGCTTGCAAGGCAAGCATAAGGTAAAAAGACGTGTGTGACAGCCTCCGCATCTCCTCACTGCTGAGGGAGCTTGCTGGCGCTTGATGGCCAGCCAGCCTGCTGAACTGGTGAGCACCAGGTTCAGTGAGAGAGTCTACCTCAAAATAAGATAGCAAAGAGCTGAGGAAGACATGGAATATCAAGAGTAGATGCTGACCCCTGTCCTCCAGACACCTTGTACACACATGCCTGCTGTGTGTAATGCAGTGGTTGGAACGAGGAATGTTTCCCTGCAGGCTCGTATATCAACTCTTGGTCCCCATTTGGGTGCTAAAATTGAATGAGAGAAATAGTACCTAAGTTTTGCCTTTAGATAATTGTAGTCAGACTGGAGAAGCATGGGACCCTTAGCCCATGCAGTCGCCACAAACTTTTCATAGATGAGAAAAGACAGGCCTGGCGGTGGTGGCGCACGCCTTTAATCCCAGCACTCGGGAGGCAGAGCCAGGCGGATCGCTGTGAGTTCGAGGCCAGCCTGGGCTACCAAGTGAGCTCCAGGAAAGGCGCAAAACTACGCAGAGAAACCCTGTCTCGAAAAACCAAAAAAAAAAAAAAAAAAAAAAAGAGAAAAGACAGAACACAGAAGAGCCCACACGCACTCCTATTTACCCAGAATGCTTTGTTCTGGTGCCAGGGTGTTAGGCCCGGGACCCAGAGACCACACTGCTGTCTACAAAGGCCGGGAGAAGGCGGAGAAGGCTCGGCCCAGGCAGGAGCAGATTGACTCTGGCAGGTCCTAGGAAGGAAGTCCACCTGACATGGGGTGACTCGAGGGCTGTTGTGACCCCTTCCTTGAAGTAGAGAGGTTTCTCCTGGGGAACTGTGATAGGGATGGTTTTTTGCAGGGTAAGAGGATTTGAAGTCATTTTGTTCTGTGTCTGGAGGAGGTGGGGCGTAATTTGCCGGATAATCTTTCCTAAGCACCCATTCATTCGTAGGTCCCTTATGGTCACCCGACATCCATGAGACAACCAGCTTTTGCAGAAGACCCTCAGCAAAGTCAGCAGCATCTGAGATGCCCCATGCTGGACCGGCTGGAGGCAAATGGGGGGGCTGAACGCAGTGTAGGAAATGTGTGTTACTGGCACACACAAAAAGGCACGAAAGTGAGAGGACATGGGAAGAAGGGGTTTGGGGGAGAGGGGAAGAGATAAGAGAGGGTAATGGGGGAGACTTTCGTCAAAGAATATTTTCTATATGTATGAAATTGTAAGAGAATAAATAAAAAATTTAAAGTATTATTTAAAGAAATAAAACGTAGCTGAACATGGTGGCATACTGGCAAACCCAGAATTTGGAAGGTAGAGGCAGGTAGATCAGAAGCTTAAAGTCATTCTCCTTGGCTACATGAGTGAGGCTAGCCTGGGCTACATGAGGCTATCTCAAAAAAGACAAGACAGGGCTAGCAAGATGGCTCAGGTGGTAAAGACCTTGCCACTAGGCCTGATGACCAGAATTGGATCCCTGGAGCCCTCATATGAGAGAACCAAGTCCATAAAGTTACCCTCTGACCTCCACACATGTATACGGCTCTATGCTCCCTCAACCATACACATACCACTAATAAGAAGTAAAAATTTTCTTTCAGATATTAAAAGTAAAAATTACCATGCTTCATGGAATACATTGGAATAAAGTCATTTTCCTCATTTATCTTATTTTACACATTTTCTATTGAAAATTTAGGCAAAGCTTTTTATTATATTTTTCCATTTATCGAATAGAAAGTTACGTTTTAGAAAGTCGAGAACAAACCAACACGAATATCCTCTAGTTCAGCTAACGTATTTTCGTTCCAGACGCACTGCCGTATGTCATGGTTATTGCTTACACATCCATCCGTAGGTTTTTTCCACTGGGCACGAACGTGTCCTTTAGCTCATCCTTTCGTGTCTCGGTTGCGCCTGCATCGGGGCATCCAGCAAAAACAAGCCACTGGCAGATTGTTGCTCCGGGATCATGACTGGTCGTTCCAGTTTTGACAAACCCTGCATTTAGATTTCCTCCTTGACTGCAAAGGTTAGCCTGGATTTGCAATTTTGACTGCCTCCTCCATGCCCCCGGGACGTGTGCTACAGGTCAGGTCACTGTGTCCACAGGTAGAGTGCCTGTGCCGAGGCCGGAGGAGAGCCTCAAGGGTCTTCTTACTCTGTCACTCACTTCTTAGTCACACTAACCTGGAAAGAGGCTGGTGGCCAGCAGACCTGGGGAATTTTCCTGTCTGCCTCCAGCAGCACTAGGGTTACGAGCACTCGGGGGGCCACGCCCAGCTTTTATTATTATTATTATTATTATTATTATTATTATTATTATTTTATGTTGGTACTGGGAATTTGAATGGAGGGTCTCATGACTGCACAGCAAGAGTTCTTACCCACTCCCCCACCTCTTGGCCCCTCGGACCTCTTCATTGAAGAGGAGAACCGGAAGTTAATTTTGTGCACATCTCTTCACGCCTAGGCATCAAGGACACTTGGTTAAGATGAACAAAGACACTGATCAGTTTCCATTCTCCATTGCTGCCGTAGCAAACTATCATGAACGTGATGGCTTAAGACATCATAATTATATTACCTTAGAGCTTGTGTCAGAAGTCTGACCCGAGTCTTACTGGGATAGAGTTAAGGTTTCATTTTCAGGGCTTGGTTCCCTCCTGGAGAGTCAGGGAAAAGCCATTTCTTTGCTCCTCTGAGGGGCTGACAGAATCCAGTTCCTGGGGTTCTAAGACTGAAATGTCCATTTCCTTCCTCTTTTTCGAGGCTAGCAGCAGGATGAATTCCTCTCGTGCTTCCAGTCTCTCTTCCCCTTTCTTCTGTCTCATCTCTGTGGCTCATCTATTTTCTACTTACACTTTTTAAAAGATTTATCTTTATTTTATGTGTATGAGTGTTTTGCCTGCATGCATGCCTGTGAACTGCATGTGCCTGGTCCCTGCAGGAGACCAGAAGAGGGTATGAGGGTATCGGACCCCCTGGAACTGGGGTTAACAGATGGTTGTGAGCCACTGCGTGGGTCCTGGGAACAGAACCTCATCCTCTGCAAGAACAGCAAGTGTTCTCAACTGCTGGGCCATCTCTCCAGGACCACCTTTCCTCTTTTTAGGTTGACTTCTCTCTGGTTTTTGTTGCACTGACAGAAAGCTACCAGGTTGTATAAGGAGATATAGTCATAGGTTCTGACTATTCGGACGTTGACCTTTGGGGAAGAGGTTCACTATTCTGCCTACACAATGGCCTCACATGAGGCACCATAGGCAGCCTCCAACCCTCTAGAAAGAATGGACATGTTGAGAGCTGACAGCTGGTGGAGACCTGTAGTCATATCAAGAGCCAGCCCAGGGCGTGCACAGGCTTGTGATGTAGACCCTGGAACTGACAGCCTGGGTTATTTCCCACCTGGGTACTCTTGGGGAATGTTCATGACCTCCAAGAGTCCAGCTTCCCTCAGCATATAAAATGAGGATAATGTTAGCATCTACTTCATGGGTTATTGGAATAAATGAGACACTCCATAAAAAAGTGATTTGAGATGATCTGGCCTCCAGATGTGCTGAAGAAGTGTGAGCCATATCCAAAAGACTCACACATAAATGCCGTAGATAATTGCAAGAGTTAATTTCTGAAGCACCAACACCTTGTCTAGTGTTTTTTTGTTTTTGTTTTTGTTTGTTTTTTGCTTTTTGTTTTTTTTGATATAGAGTCCCATATACTCAAGGCTGGCCTTGAACTCACCATGTTGCCAAAGATGCTTGTGAATTTTGGATTCTCCTGCTTGTACCTTCCAAGTGCTGGGATTACAGGCATGTAACATCACACTCAGTTTATACCATGCTAGGGACCAAATCCAGGCTTCATACACACTGGCAACTGAGCTGCATTGCTAGCCTTTATCTGTTTTTTTATCCGTGGATATGATATCCATGCATGCTAGTTTGATTTCTGTTAATCCGATAAACACCATTGACCAAAAACAGCCTGAGGAGGAAGCAGTCTATGGCATCTCACAGGTTACAGTCCATCATCCAGGAAAACCAAGGCAGGAACTCAAGTTGAAGATTAACCATCACACTATGAAAATCCAAATGTTCTAGAAAGAAGTAAAATCAAACTGTTGGGCTCCCATTTAACCCCCTTGAACTAAACTGTGCCCAAGGGAAGTGAACCATCCCGGCTTGCCAGATGTGAGCAAGGAACTGCCCTAACAGTATTCGCTGGTCAGAGCGGGCTGTTCTCTGGCAGCAAACTGACTGACGTGCCTCTTTATCAGTGAGCTGTCTCCAGACTTCCTGTTTCTCTGCTCTCCGACGTTCAGACATTTGGGGAGGTGTTTTGCCCCACAGTCCTTCAGCTCTTGGACATAAATCATCACAGGACCTTGCCACTTGACTCAAGGACATACTTCTTTTGAATGCAGAAATAACATTTGCTCTGTGATGAGATCTGCCATGCAGTTCCACAAGACTGAGTGCACCACACAGCCTTTCCCTTTCCCCCACGGTGGCCTCTCCAAAATTGATGCTGACAGATTTATACCCAGGTAGAGCTGGGGGGATTTAAAAAAAAAAGTTTTGTTGTTGCCAGGCGGTGGTGGCACACGCCTTTAATCCCAGCACTCGGGAGGCAGAGGCAGGTGGATCTCTGTGAGTTCAAGGCCATCCTGGTCTCCAAAGCAAGTTCCAGGAAAGGCACAAAGCTACACAGAGAAACCCTGTCTCGAAAAACAAAAAAAAAACAAACAAACAAAAAAAAAAAAGTTTTGTTGGGACAGACTTTATCCCCCCCCCACATCTCTTTTTCCTTAACAACTATTTAATTTGTACAAAGCAAACAAATAAACAAAAAACAAACAATCAAACAAAAAACATGTGCTAGGCAAACATGTAATTCTAGCACTTGGGAAGCTGATGCAGGAGGATTGTCATGAATCTAAAGCTAACATGAGCCGTATTGTTCTAGGCCAGCTTGGGCTACAGAGTGAGCGCATCCTTTAAAAACAACAAAACCTGTGTTCCAGGACAGGCCCAAAAGCTATAGGGAAACCCTGTCTCAGGAAAACAAAACAAACCAAAACAAAAGAACTCACAGGCATGCCCCTGCTCCCAAGTGCTAGGATTAAAGGCATGCGCCAATACTCAAAAGACTTATGTAAAGTGGAAGATACACAGTTATCTTGATTGAACAAAACAGAAACTAACATTGGCTGAGTTTCAGGGTGACTTTCTATTGGTTTTTTGAGACAGGCTTTCATTCTCCAGCCTGACCTAGAACTCACCATGTGGCCCAGGCTGGTCTCGATCCTGCAGCAGTCTTCCTGCCCTTACCCTCCGAAGTGCTGGGATATGTATGAGCCACCACATCTGGCTCAGAGTAATATTTTATTGAAAAAAAAATTATTGTTACCTCAAATCAATTTTCAGTTTGTTCTAAGCCAGAAGAAAACCTTTTTAAAATCACCTTTGAAGACCAGCAGCGGTTTGTATAATGGGATTGCATCTACCCTTGAAGAGGGGAGTGGAGTTAGAAGCCATCTTGGGATCTTACTAGTAAAAGCATCAATAATTATTTGGTGTAGACAGTCCAGGTTATGACCTCCAGAGGACAACTGGACAAGGGTGGATGTTTTTTATTTTTTATTTTTTATGTATTTATTTATTTAGGTTTTTTGAGACGGGTTTTCTGCATAGCCTTGGCTGTCCTGGAACTCGCTCTGTAGATCAGACTGGCCTCAAACTCTGAGATCCACCTGCCTCTGCCTCCCTAGTGCTGGGATTAGAGGTGTGGACCTCTGCTGCCTGGCTAAAAGGTTGTGTGTGCCAGTTAACTTGGAGGTGTTTTTGGGTTTTTTTGGGGGGGAGTTGTTTGTGTGTTTTGGGGTTTTTGTTTTTTGTTTTGTTTTGTTTTTATCTGTTTTGTTGTTTTGCCTTTTTTTTTTTTTTTTTTTTTTTTTTTCCTGGCAAGTGCTCTACCACTGAGCTTAATCCCCAACCCCATGGGTGGATTTTTTTAGGACAACTTGCTGTGAAACCAAAAGATAGAATAGGCAAGGCCCAGTCTGTCCCGTGTAAAATTGATTCCAGAAAGCACCCCTCCAACCCTGAAGGACCCAATTATTTAGAAATATTTGTTAAAGGTTTTTGCATTGTTTTCAGAAAGCTAATGAGTTGCCCTTGACCTTGGCCAAGGCTGAGAAGTGAGGCGATTGAAAGCAATGAGCACTGACTGCTACTCACTCACTGACGGCTTTTTACTAAGAACCTACCATCTGCCAGGCCCCAGAGAGACCAGGGCTCTGTGGCGCTCACAATAAATAATAACCACAACAGCAGTTGATATCTATCATTGACAGGTTCACAAAGACTTTAGTCACTTAATATTTAAAATTTCTCATCACTAGGAAAAAAAAAAAACTATTAGCAATAAAAGCCCTCAATTGCCCGGTGGTGGTGGCGCATGACTTTAATCCCAGCACTCGGGAGGCAGAGCCAGGCAGATCTCTGTGAGTTCGAGGCCAGCTTAGTCTACAGAGTGAGTTCCATGAATGGTGCAAAGCTACACAGAGAAATCCTGTCTTGAAAAAAAAAAAAAACCTCTATTTAATTTTTCGTTGCAGGGGGGGGGAGGATATGTAGAGGATGCATGAGTGCAAATGTGTGCACGTAGAGGTCAGAGGTCAACCTTGAGTGGCATTCCTTAGAGCCTTATACACTGTTTGTTTTGCTTTTTTGAAAGGCAAGGGCCCTCATTGGTTTGGAGTTTGTGGTGGTTTGAATAAGAGTGGCCCCCATAGGCTCATATATTTGAATGCCTAATCACCAGGAAGTAGCACTATCTGAAAGGATTGGAAGGATTAAGAGGTGTGGCCTTGTTGAAGGAGGTGTGCCACTGGGGTGGGCTTTGAAGTTTCAAAGTAAACACACAGAGACTTATATTGCTTACAAACTGTATGGCCATGGCAGGCTTCTTGCTAACTGTTCTTATATCTTTTTTTTTTTTTATTTCTGCATGAGCCCTGGGTCCCCGGCGGTGGGCCTCGGCATCCTGAGGCCAAGAGCAGGCGGAGGTGTACCTAGCCCCAGAGTCTCCCTCCCTCTCTCCCTCCCTCCTTCCCTCTCTCCCTCCCTCTCTCCCCCTTCTCCCCTTCCCTCCCTCCCTCTCTCTGCTTGCAAACCAGAGTGTAGCTCTCAGCTACTGCTCCAGCGCCATGCATGCTGCTGTGTCCCCCACCCTGATGACAATGGACTGAGCCTCTGAAACTGTAAGCCAGCCCCAGTTAAATTCTTTCTTTCCTAAGAGTTGCCTTAGTCATGGTGTCTCGTCACAGCCATAGAACAGTGAGTGACTCAGACAGGGCTCACTAACTTGGTTAGGCTGGCTAGCTAGTGAGCCTCCCACCCCCCTACCCCCTCACCCCCACCCGTGCGAGCGTGTGCGCACACACACACACACACACACACACACACACACACATATACATACACACTGGGACTACAAGCCCGCACAACCATGTCCAGTTTTGTTTGACACATGGCTTCTGGGAATCAAACTCAGGTCCACAGGCACTCACCAGCACAGTCGTCTCCCAGGCCCCACTTTGGCTCTTTTTAGCGTCAGGTGCCATCACTTGTTCTCAGTGGCACTGAGCTCTGTCAGCAGCAATGCTTTCCTCTTCTCTTCCCCAAGTCCCACAGGAGTTGAGAAAGCAGAGGCCTTTGCCTGAGTTATTGTTTTTCTGCATCTAATGAATTCATAAATACCAAGAGTGGAAAAGCTACGCCCACTGAGGGTGGGGGTAGGGGGCACAATCCTCACTCTCCCAGGACTTCCCCGGGACCTCACTTAGAATCGGTCAGACCCCTGAGGACTAGGAGAAAGAGCTCATCAGGGACCTGCCCCTGCCCCTGACGACAATGAACTCCTGTATCTTACAGAGAGACACTTAAAACCGTATAAACAGACACTCGATTGTTCTATTTTAGTGTACAATGTGTTAGCAGCTGCTATGGCACAGGCCTCACATCTGTTAGCTGTAAGATTCTGGCACACGCTCCCATGAGTAACTCTGAGGAAAGGAGTCGGAGTAGCAGCTTAGTGGCCACCCCAAAATAACCTGGGGTGTGCGGCTTTGGGCAGATCAGACCGTAGGCAAAGCCACAAAGTGAGCGACTCTGTTTATCCACGAACTCATCTCTTTCACACACACCATGGGATGTATCAAGTATGCAGATTCCTGCCTGAAATTTTTCCACTTCCCTTTCTTGACTTTTTAGACCTACACACACTCACACAGCCAATACACTAGTATCTCTTGCCCTTTGCTCTATTAAAAAAGAAAATTGAGAGCCGTGGTAGTGATACACACCTTAATCCCAGTACTCAGGAGGCAGAGGTGAGTTCAAGACAAGCCTGGTCTACAGAACAAATTCCAGGGCAGCCAAGGCTACAGAGAAAAGCCCTGTCTCCACGACCACCACCCAAAATTGAGATTTTATGTTATGTGTGTGGGTGTTTTGTCTGCATGTATGTCTGTGCACTACATGCATGCACTGACTGTGGGAGCCAGAAGAGGGCATAGGATCCCCTGGAACTGGAGTTACAGAAGGTTGTGAGCCACCGTGTGGTGTTGGGAATTGAACCTGGGTCCTCTGCATGAACAGCCGGTGCTCTCGACCACTAAGCCGTGTCTCTAGCTCCAGCCTCTTTGCTCTGTTAGTTTTGTTTACTAAAAACTCTTTAATTAGCTGTAAACTGGGAAGAAAACGCTGGTCGATTCATGTTAATGTATAGAGGACAATAGCTTAAGCGTAGTTTTGTTTTGTTTGACAGCATCTCACTATGAAGCCCTGGCAAACCTGGAGCTTGCTATGTGGATGAGGCTAGCCCAGACTCATAGAGCTCCACCTACCTCTGCCTCCTGAGTGCTGGTACCAATGGCGCACGCCTGTACTTCCAGGCCCTGCTGCCTGCTTTTCAACGGTGTTTGCATTTTAGAGAAGAGACTAGAAAAGCAAAGACACAGGACTCTAGGTACCAGTGAGGCACTGTGGAGGCATCTCCCTTGCAGTGCATCAAACGCACCAGGCAAGGGTAAGTAAGGCGAGACTTGAGTTTGTGTCCTGGTACAAAATTTACTTTTAGATATGAGACTTAGCAAACCAACCCAATTACACTTTTTTTTTTTGGGGGGGGGGGTGTCTTAGTATAATTAGACCAAAAATGTTCAAGCCTTAGGGAAGATTTTTTTTTTTTTAGGTTGTAGTTAAAGAAAAGTTTTCACAGCTTTCCACCTTTACTGTATTGTATATTCATCTAGTACTTACTGAATGCTTGCAAATTATCAGTCATGCTGTTAAATTTTTTTTTCTTCATGGATTGGTAAAGTGCTTGCCTTGTGAGCATCAGGACCTGAGTGGGATGAGGTGAACACCTGTAGCCCCAGCACTGGAGAGGCAGAGATGAGCAGCTCCCTGGGCTCTCGGGCCAGTCAGCATAGTCTGATTGGTGACCTCCAGGGTGATGAGAGACTCTGTCTCAAAGAAGGTGGATGACATGCCTGAGGATGACAGCCAAGTTGTCCCCTGACCTCATACCAATGTACACACACACACACACACACACACACACACACACTCACACACAATCCTCTCCTATAGCCATTGAGATCCAAACACAAAATACACTTCACTTTAATCAAAAAGTCAAGAACTGATTTAATTTTGAAAAGATAGTGTCTCCCTGTGGGACCCAGGCTGACTTTGAACTCACGGTTCTCCTGCCTCAGCCTCCTGAACACCGCATGTTGCCAAGGCACAGCTCATAAAAACATAAAATAGATAAACACAAACGGATCGAATATATAGTAGATATGTTTGAGGAAAACTATATAAAACATAGCTGAGAAACAGTAAACCCCAGGAAAATTCAGAAATATATTAATTCTCTACAAACATGTTCTTAACATGGGCTCAACATTGGAGATTTGACAAAGCCGTTCTAAACTTCACCAGTGAGAATAAATGTACGAAGGGGAGCAGTGGGTACCAGGCACACAAGTGGTGGGCAGACAAAACACCCACACACATTACATAAAATTGAAATAAAAAATGTATAAAGTCAATCCTGAGTACGTACAGGATTTCCAGATGAGAGAGAGCTCTTTTGTGGTTTTTCACTTAGTAATTTCTAATAAATCCAGCAGTCTCAGGACGAACGGAGGCTGCCAGAAGAGGAAGACACGAACCACAGCCTCTTGTTTTCTTCCATCTCTAAATTGATTTCCTTTTTACATCCAGAGCACGGAGCTAAAAATAAACCTTAGGAGGGGAACAGGGTGAGAACACCTCCAGGGTGTCCTTCAGCCGCCGCCCCCGCCGCCCCCCACCCCCGCCGCCGGTCCTGCTCCGTGGCGCCGCCAGCCAGGAGGACCGCTGGCACTCAGATCACACCCCGCTGAAGTGGGCGCTTGCCCAGGCCTCGCCACCCTTCGATCTTCTCCACAGACGGGTAAAGATTCTTCTACTCGGGCCTTCGTTTTCTTTCTCAATCAGCTTGCAAAGTGGCTCAGGGGATAAAGGCCCCTGCCGCCAAGCCCGCTGTCCTGAGTTCAATCCCCGGGCCCCACACAGTGGAAGGCGAGAACACATCCCTGCAGAGCTCTCTGAACTTCAGGCCCGTGCCACGGCATTTGCACATCCGCATCCACACGAATACAATTTTCACGGTATAGCTGAAAGTATGTTTTCAGAAAGAAAAAAAAAAGTAGTCTTCACCTAGACAGCGTCACTTCTGCCAAGGGTATTTGTACACACAGAGAAAGGCTTGAGGCAAAGCAGCAGCTCCAGTGACCACAGGCAGGACAGTCTCCAGGTGTGACCATAGACGAAGAGGATACACACCTGTCGTCACGTGGGGCTTCTGAGTCGCTGCAGTAATCTAGTAACCGAAATCCAGCCACATGGATATGGTTTCTCTATGTCTGTGGGCCTAGCTCTCCTCTACGCACAGCCTTGCTTTTGTGGCTCTTATTTCTTTTCATTCCTTCTTTTTCTTTTCTGACTTAAGGGCCTATAGTATTGGAAATAGTTCAAGGGTTTTTGAAGAGTGAGCCGGGCCTCCAGAGACGGCACAGTGATTAAGGACACTGGCTGTTCTCCAGAGGACCTGGGTTCAATTCTTAGCACCCCCACAGCAACTCACAATCGTCTGTAACTGCAGTTCCAGGGCCTCGGAGGGCACCAGGCCCACATGGGATACACACACACCCAAACATGTTAAATAAATAAATAGATTTAAAAGAGAGAAATATAATAAAGAAGTTGAAGTAAGGGGGCTGGAGAGATGGCTCAGCAGTTAAGAGCACTGGCCGCTCTTCCAGAGGACCTGGGTTTGATTCCCAGCACCTACAAGGTGGCTCAGAACCATCCATAACTCCAGTTCCAGAGAATCTGGCCTCTTCTTCTGACCCCTGTGGGTACTAGGTGGGCATGTGATACACATACATACATGCAGGGAAAAACCCATACAAATAAAAACAAATATTTTTTAAAAAAAGAAGTTGAAGTAAAAATAATGTATTAAAAAGAAATTGTTACCAATTGATATCAAATAATTACATTTTATGATTTTATATTGAGTGTTGCTTAATTAGAGGCATGGAGTCAACTCTATTTTCTATTTCCTGATAGTATTTATCACTAACTGACTGTTGTCCTGTGTGCATGGTCCAAGAATCGTGTGCAGGAAAGCTGGTCCCACGCAGCTGTACTGAGAGGCGGCATCTTTGGGAGGTTATGGGGAGGCGGGCTCCGTCATCAGGGATGGTTACTCCACTGGTGGATTGCTGGATTGTTGTGGGAGCAATGTGCTGTAAAAGTAGGTGCTCTGTGGCTCGCTTGTTCAGCTTCTCTCGCTGCTGCATTGACAAGACCCTCCACAGGAGCCAGTGCCATGCTCTTGGACTTCTTACTCTCCAGAACTGTGAGCCAAGTAAATTCGTTTGTGTGTTTAGTTAGTTATGAGACAAGTCTCATGTAGGCTAGGCTGGCCCCAAACTCATTACGTAACTGAGACTGATCTTGATCTCCTGATCCTCTTGACTCCACCTTCAAAGCGCTGGATTGCAGGTTGAATCTCTGTGTCTAGCTTCTTTCTTTGTAGATGACCCAGTCTGTGGTACTCGGTTATTTATAGCCACAGAAAACCGAGATACTGCCGGGCGGTGGTGGCACACGCCTTTAATCCCAGCACTCGGGAGGCAGAGGCAGGCGGATCTCTGTGAGTTCGAGGCCAGCCTGGACTACCAAGTGAGTCCCAGGAAAGGCGCAAAGCTACACAGAGAAACCCTGTCTCAAAAAAAAAAACGGAAAAAAAAAAAAAAAAAAAAACCGAGATACCGAGGCTGTATTATTCACTTGTTGGTTATCTTTCAATAGGATGTAAATTCTCTAAGAACTAGACCTTGCTTTCATTCTCTAATAGAACACAGTTGGGTATCTTCTTCAACCTTGCCACAGGTCCTCAGGTCACCGTGCTCCCGCAGGTCCTCTGCTCTCCGTGCTCCCACCGGTCCTCTGCTCACTGTGCTCCCACAGGTCCTCAGGTCACCGTGCTCCCACCGGTCCTCTGCTCACCATGCTCTCGCAGGTCCTCAGCTCACCGTGCTCCCGCAGGTCCTCAGGTCACCGTGCTCCCGCAGGTCCTCAGCTCACCGTGCTCCCGCAGGTCCTCTGCTCACCGTGCTCCCGCAGGTCCTCTGCTCTCCGTGCTCCCGCAGGTCCTCTGCTCTCCGTGCTCCCGCAGGTCCTCAGCTCTCCGTGCTCCCGCAGGTCCTCAGCTCTCCGTGCTCCCGCAGGTCCTCTGCTCACCGTGCTCCCGCAGGTCCTCAGCTCACCGTGCTCCCGCAGGTCCTCTGCTCACCGTGCTCCCATAGGCTTCTACTCACCGTGCTCCCATTCCAATTCTTTCCCCTTGAAAGTGAGCACATCTTGATTTTTGCAGTCAGTCATCACTTGTTCTCTGCAGAGTTCCATTGCCTACAACTTATTTCTAAACCTTGCAGACTAATTTGTCTTTTAAAAAAATTATAGATCATGCTAGCAAGGTGGCAGAGTAGGTAGGGGCGTTTGTCTCCAAAGCCTGACAACCTGAGTTCAACCCTCAGGACCTGCGTGCATGGTAGGAGAGACCTGACTCCCACAAGCTGTCCTCTGACCTCCACACAAATGCCATGACATACACACAATAATAGAAATAATAATAATAATAATAATAATAATAATAATAATAATAATACTTTTTTAAAAGAAATGAAGGACAGGAAAGAAGTACAATGTATAGCTTCATATTCAACAACTGTGGGAAAGAGAATATTGTTGAAAACACTGTGTGCCTCGGACACGGGAAAGAGAGGACTCTGAGCTGGAACTGACCTCAAAGCCTCCTCCCTGAGGACCAGCTTTCATGGTCCAGAAAGAGCCATGCAAGTTTCTCAAGGAGGGAAGCAGCCAACAGTCCTACCTGGCCATGACTCCTATGAACCACAACAACGACCAGCATGGCACACTAACCCTAAGGATGCAGCAGTGGTACACACACCTTGGCGGTCACCAACACTCTCTAATTGACTTAAGATACATTCAGCAAGAGGGAAACATGCCTGGTACCAGAAACCTAGTCAAATACCCAGGACAAGGAGAATCCGATACGTCCTAAAGAAGAGAGAAAAGGAATAATTATAATAATAAAAGAATAGTAAAACCAGAGACCTTTAGATCTAGATCACTGTGCTTTAACTGGATAGAACTCACTCACTCTAAGATCAGAACCATCTATTTCATGAGCACCCATGTCATAACCAAACAATAAAACTGGCTCAAGAGGCACATGCCAAACCATCTGGAGAGTTGAAAACAAAACAGTCAAATAGAAATATATAAAAAATATAAATATAAATATACCAATAAAGAATATACGTGACTGTTGACAGCATTTAACAGACTTTACAGCAGACAAGTGGAATTTAAAATGAGAAGCAGGGCTGGAGAGGTGACTCAGCAGTTCAGAGCATTTGCTGTTCTTGCAGAGGGCCCAGGTTCAATTCCCAGCACCCACATGGTGCTCCACAACCATCCACAACTCCAGTTTCAGGGGCTCAGATGCCCTCTTCTTGTACCAGGCACACACATGTGCACATACATAAAATGAGAAGCCTTGTTTGAGATAAAAGTAAACTTTTAAGAAAAAGGTTTTACTTACTATTATTGTATGTGTGTATGATGTGTGTATGTGTGCTCACACGTACCACGGCATGCACATGGAGGTCACAGGACAGCTTTGTAAAGTTGTTTCTCCTACCTTGACATGAGTTCCAGGGACTGAACTCCAGTCATCAGGCGCACGCAGCAAGCACCTTACCTAAGGAGCCGTTCTACTGACCCTGAAAGTACAAATATATGATGATGATGATGATGATGATGATGATGATGATTAAAAAGAACAAGCTGGGTGGTGGTGGCGGTGGCAGCGGTGGCGGCAGCGGTGGCGCACACCTTTAATCCCAGCACTCAGGAGGCAGAGGCAGGTGAATCTCTGTGAGTTCGAGACCAGCCTGGTCTACAGAGTGAGTTCCAGGACAGGCTCTAAAAACTACACAGAGAAACCCCGGAAAGACAGTAGTTAGGAATCATAATTTTGGCTAGGCATGATGATGGCATGCACAGGTAATGTCAGGAAGCTGAGGCAGGTGGATTTTTAATTTGAGGCTAGCAAGCATTACATGTGGCGTAGTTTAGTGGTAGAGCATGTGCCTAGCACACACAAGCCCTGGTTCAATCTTCAGTATTGCAATAAAACAAAACAATAGTAATAATAACAGTTTGAAAATAGCAAGAGAATATGACCCAATTAGGGTGATAACCCGAAACTCAGTTGAAGAGGAAGCTCTCCTTTAGCTGGTAGACCAGCTGGCCAAGTAAATAAAGCAGGAAGCTTGATGGCATTAATGCAAATGAGCAGAGAAGAGCTGATGGGCACAATGTGTCCATCCCTGTGAGTCACACCGTGGGCAGTGCAGCTTGTGGAACCAAAGCCTCTCTGCCATGCCTGACAAAACCAGCGTCAATCAGTGAGAATGTGGGAGACATGAAAGCCTTCATGCATTAGGTTATGACAGCCATTTTGGAGAGCTAGTTGGCATTACCAAATTGAAAGCTGAAGATATGTTTACCCAGAAACTGTCTTTGTAGACATGCACCATAGAGAAGCTCCTGTGTGCATAAGTAGATACAGGCAAGAGTTTTTGCAGCGGGTTTTGAACCCTGGAAAACCTGAAAGTTATTCAATAAGAAAATGAATTTGCTAAAATTAAATCTTGGGTATCAAAATAAATGTTCTGGAGTATAGTATAAGTAAAATAATTTACAAATATTGTGAATGTATTGTGGAGATTACAAAATGATAAAGAGAAAAGACAGCATTTCAATTTTTAAAACAATCACTGTGGTAATATATGCAATTATTGGTACATACAAATGTGGCAAAAATATGGAAAAATGCATGAGAATGATATACAACAGCATTTATAGTATGATTGACCAAAAAGAAAGGCGGGCTACTACTAACATTTCAAAAAATAAATATAGATAGGTGAGATAGCATACACCTTTAATCTCAGCAGAGGCAAGCAGACCTCTGTGAGTTTGAGGCCAGCCTGGTCTACATAGAGTTCCAGTCCAGGCAGAGCTGGACAGTGTGCGTGGCGCACTCGTGTGTGGTATGTGTGTGTGTGTGTGTGTGTTGTGTGTGTGCACACGTGCATTCTTATGGAGTGACCATATTTTATAAACATACTTATGTGATAGGAGCACATTTGCTGAGGCCAAGTGTGTACAAGTCTAAGAAAGTGGCTTGTTGGCCCTAGACCAGCACACACACAAATGTCTGCTATTGGTCTTCAGAATTACCGCCATTATCAACAGGCAGTAATCTGTGTCCCCTGGGAAATCTGACAATTGGAAACTACCTGTTTGTTTTAGCTGAGTTGGCCTTCATTTAGTAATGTATAACTACATCTAAGTCAGAAGTCAAGCGTAGGTCTGGCTTAGGTAGCCTTAGTCCGGTCGCGCCTTTATTGAAAGTCATTTCTGCAAGGCAACTGTAGGATATTCAAAATGTACATGAAAGACTTCCTCTGTTCTCAGAGACCTTACAAATATTAACTTTAAAGATAAGGCCCACAGGGAGAAAAACCCAGATAAATATTTAGAACACACCAAAGAATAACTGCACTGGTTTAGGAAAGCGAGCGCCTGGGATAATTCCCTGCTGTTCAGCAGGCTCAAGTCCAGTCAGACAGCAGCTGGTAACCCCCCACCCCCACCCCGGGATATAAGTACCGCTATTACATGAGTGCAGGACGGATGATCACTGTGGCTGGGTAGGACTACGGAATGATTGCCTCCTTGGGCAGTTTACACAGCACCTTCTGGTATTAGGAAAGCTGGTCCTCAGGGAGAAGGCTTTTGGGTCGGACTCCTCTGCGTCCAGTGTCCAAAGTGCTTGGCTGTTTTCTGCACTGGGGACTTTCAGCTTCTGGGCGGCAACCAAGGGCAACCGCCATAGTCTGTATTGTTTTGGGAATCTTTTCGACTCTCCTGACCAACAACTCAAAAGAAGTTTTTTTTGTGCCTGGTACTGGAGTTTTTGTTAGATAGTCTATGACTCTTATGGGTATCATTAAGCTGGAATTTTAACAATGGGGAGGCCAGGCCGTGGTGGCGCACGCCTTTAATCCCAGCACTCAGGAGGCAGAGCCAGGTGGATCTCCATGAGTTCGAGACCAGCCTGGTCTACAGAGCAAGATCCAGGAAAGGCACCAAAGCCACACAAAAAACCCTGTCTCAAAAACAAAACAAAACAAAACAAACAAACAAACAAAAAGAATGGAGAGGATTCATTTATTCTGAGCAGAGATGGAATTTAAAAGAAAGACTGTCCTCGGGCTGAGTTCTTGTTTTAGATCTGAAGAAGATGCTCTAACGTTAGCCATGGTCACTGGATTTGAAAACATCTGACTTGCTCGCTTTGGGAAAGCAAAGAAAATGAGAAAATGCCTCCATCAGATTGGCCTGCAGGTATTTTCTTGATTAATGGTTGATAGAGGAGGGCCTGGTGTTGTGGGATATTTGATCACACTGTGTGAAAATGTGTCACAATTTTACCTTGCCTGCAAGGTACCTTCTGATTGGTTTAATAAAGAGCTGAACAGCCAATAGCTAGGCAGGACAGAATCAGTGGGAGGCAGATTTCACCAGCAAGATGAGGAGGCAGGCAGATATACGTTACGGTGGAAAGGTAACAAGTCACATGGCAGAATGTAGATCTGTAGAGTTCATTTAAGTTATAAGAGCTTGTGAACAAGCCTAAGCTAAGACCAAGCTTTTGTAATTAATAAAAAGTCTCCATGTCATTATTTGGGAGCTGGCGGTCCCCAAAAACAAAGTCCAAGAACAGCCCAGCCATCAACAGTGCCAGCCCTGTGCAGGTCCTGGGTGGTCTGAGGAAGAAGGCTAAGCAAGAGGTGGAGGACAAGTCAGTAAGCATCATTCCTCTGTGGTCTGTGTTTCAATTCCTGCCTCGACTTCCCTTCACGGTAGACTGTAAGCTAGCAGACTTGAGTTCAGTACCCAGAAGCCATGTAAGAAAAAAGCCAGAGGCATGCTTGTGATCCTAGTGGAGGGCAGAGAACTTGTAGGAATCCATTTTCTCCTTCTAGCATGTGGCTTCCAAGGATCAAACCTGGGTACAGTATACTTATTTCCTGTTATGTAATAATAAGTCTGTCTCTAACCCAGCACCCAAGCTAGCCTGAGCAAGACAATGATAGCCTGAGCTACACAATGAGCCCCTGCTCCTCCTAATCTTCCCCACTCATAACTACTGTGTGCATATTCAAGGTGAACTTATAAAAGAAAATTGTAAAAATGAATTGATAATAATGAAAAGCCCAACAATCACTTTTTATCGAATTTCAATAGTTGAAAAGAATATTAACCCCTGTAGCTGGTGGTAATGGGGTTACTAAACATGCTCTTCTCTGACATTGGAAGTTATGAATCCAATACAGACCATGGAGAATGCCCTCTATCTACCAGGGCCCTTTATCATTCAAAATATATAAACCTTTGCCTCAGTGATCTCACTCCTATTACCCCTCAGAAATAAGCACACTGGCACCTAATAACCAGCATACAAGAATTTTCATCACAGCCATTTTTGTGGAGCCATAAACCTAGGATCAAACTGCACATCCATCAATAATTTGAGGTACATCTCCCAATAGAATATTAAGCAGCACAGAATATCAGTGTCTTACTCACTGTTTTAATGGCTGTGAAGAGACACCACGACCAAGGCAACTCTTATAAAGAAAAGCATTTAATTGGGGGCTTGCTTACAGCTTCAGGGGCTCAGCCCATTATCATCATGGCAGGGAGCATGGAGGCAGGCAGGCGTGGTGTGAGACAAGTAGCTGAGAGCTACATCCTGATCCTTAGGTTGACAGAGAAAGACTGGGCCTGGCATGGGCTTTTGAAACCGCAGGAATACTTCCTCCAACAAGGCCACACCTCCTGATCCTTCTCAAGTAGTGCCACTCCCTGATGACTAAGCATTCAAATATATGAGGCAATGGAGACTCTACTTATTCAAACCACCACAGCCATCCACCCAAAGATTAAGTGAACTCATCTGAGTTAGGTTGCCACTGTAAGTTTTTACAAAGCAAAGGAAATAGAGAAAACTTATAACCTTTTATTATATATATTTTTTAAAAAATGGCCGGGCGGTGGTGGCGCACGCCTTTAATCCCAGCACTTGGGAGGCAGAGCCAGGCGGATCCCTGTGAGTTTGAGGCCAGCCTGGGCTACCAAGTGAGTTCCAGGAAAGGCACAAAGCTACACAGAGAAACCCTGTCTCGAAAAACCAAAAAAAAAAAAAAAAAAAAAAAGATAACATCTCCATGTATATATGTCTGTTTAGTTAATAGAGTTAAAGGTGGAGCTGAAGAGACGTCTCAGTGGTTAAAAGCACTGGTTGCTCTATTGGGGGCCAACTTCAATTCACAGTACCTACAGATGCCTCACAACCATCTGTAACTCCAGTTCCAGAGGAGCCTACATCCTCTTCTGGCCTCTGCAGGTACACAGACATATATGCAGGCAAAACACCCATACACAAAAACCGAAAGCTTTCTCTCCACACAAGAACCAGCATCCATGGTACCAGAAGAAACCGTGCAAGTTTCCATGGGACAGAAGCAACCAGTGATTCTGCCCACGTATGGTGCCTACGGACTACAACAATGGCCACCATGTCACAATAACCCTAAGGGTAGCGACACTCATACCCTGGCAGTAACCATCAGCTCTATAATGGACTTAATAAGGTCTACTCCTCAAGAGGGAAGTCAGGCCTGGTACTGGAAACCTAGCCAGCTACTCAGGGCTGGTGAGGTCATGGATCTTAGAGGAGAGCCTACAATTCCACTGTACCAAACCAGCATAATTTCTAAATATTTGTCCCTATACCTACAGATAAGTGCAGTGCTCACCCCTCATCAAGGAAATCTCTTTGTGACAGACACAGCCAATCAGAATGCAGAGGACAAACCATTGCCTGGTGTCCAGCCTCCATTAGTGGATCTGCAGGGTAACTCCCGCACCCAAGGCTCAGGGCACGTGGATCCGCAGGGTAACTCCCGCACCCAAGGCTCAGGGCATGTGGATCCGCAGGGTAACTCCCGCACCCAAGGCTCAGGGCACGTGGATCCGCAGGGTAACTCCCGCACCCAAGCAAGGCTCAGGGCACGTGGATCCGCAGGGTAACTCCCGCACCCAAGGCTCAGGGCACGTGGATCCGCAGGGTAACTCCCACACCCAAGCAAGGCTCAGGGCACGTGGATCCGCAGGGTAACTCCCACACCCAAGCAAGGCTCAGGGCACGTGGATCCGCAGGGTAACTCCCGCACCCAAGGCTCAGGGCACGTGGATCCGCAGGGTAACTCCCGCACCCAAGGCTCAGGGCACGTGGATCTGCAGGGTAACTCCCGCACCCAAGGCTCAGGGCACGTGGATCCGCAGGGTAACTCCCGCACCCAAGGCTCAGGGCACACCACGGAAGAGGAGGGTGGAAAGACCACAAAAGTCAGTGGCTAGGAAGTCAGCTCTGAGATTTTGTCTTCTAGAAGTGTCAGGAAAACTACATCCATGAAACTCAACAACATGGCTGTCTGTCTACACAAGACCCGAACAAGGACAACATGTAGACATGCCAACATGGAAGGTGAAATCTGACAGGGTCCCAGCCCTAGACGGAGACCTACAGACAACTTAGGAATGCGGAGAGCAGGGGAAACAGTCTTCCCCAGGGAAGAGCAACGCTCCATCTTGTTGCCAATACCAGTGATCAGCTCTGAAGCCATATACATACAAGGAACATCTGACTGAGAAGGCTGTATTTATATATTTAGGAATATGTATGTATGTACGTGTGTGTGTGTGTGTGTGTGTGTTTGTATGTATATGTAACAACTATTAAAGAAAAATAAAATAGGAATTTGAAAGAGAACAAGAAGGAGTACATGGGAGAGGTTTGGGGGAGGAAAATGAACAGGGAAAAATGATGTAATTATATTTTATTTTTAAAATATATTAATTTGGGGGGGGGCTGGAGAGATGGCTCAGAGGTTAAGAGCACCGACTGCTCTTCCAGAGGTCCTGAGTTCAATTCCCAGCAACCACATGGTGGCTCACAGCCATCTGTAATGAGATCTGCCACCCTCTTCTGTATACATAATAAATAAATCTTTAAAAAATATATTAATTTTAAGAAGAGTATGAAAGGGCTGGAGAGATAGCCCAGTGGTTAGAAGCATTTATTGCTCTTGCAGAGGACCTGGGTTTGATTTCTAACACCCAATGGTGGCTCACAGCCATCTAAAACTCAGGTTCTAGAGGGTCAAAGCCCTCTTCTGACTTCCACAGGTACCAGGCACATATATGGCACACATACATGCATTCAGGGAAAGCTCTCACACATACTAAATAAGTAAATAATATAATCACTTTAAAAAAGAATGTGGAGAAAGTATATAAGAATTCACACTAGGTTGTTAACATATCTCTTTGTTGTTGTTGTTTTTTTTTTTTTTTTTTGGTTTTTCGAGACAGGGTTTCTCTGTGTAGTTTTGCGCCTTTCCTGGGACTCACTTGGTAGCCCAGGCTGGCCTCGAACTCACAGAGATCCACCTGGCTCTGCCTCCCGAGTGCTGGGATTAAAGGCGTGCGCCACCACCGCCCGGCGTTGGTTTTGTTTTTAACATATTTTTTATTAATTCATTGGGAATTTTATACATGTATATAATGTACTCTGACCATATTCCTTCCCACTTCTCCCCTAACTTCTCTCAGGTTAACTATCACTCACCCCCACCCATTTCCTACTTCACATCCTCTGCTGCCGGTTGGTTTGTTTTTATAACCCACTGAGTTTAATGTGTGCTGTGTGTATACTCATGGGTGTGAGACCACCCACTAGACATCCTAAAGAAACACCCTAAAAGTAAACTGACTCCCCCTGTCCTAGCAGCCACCAACTGTCCATACCCCTCATCTCCAGGTAAGGGTTCCAGAACCCCTTCCCCATCCGTTCCCGAATGATGACAGGCTTGACTTGTAAGGGTCCTGTGCAGGTAGCCACAGTGGCTGTGACTTCATGAGTCAGTGGTCCTGCCGCTCCAGAAGGCACGATTTCATCCCGACACCCAACCCCTCACTCTTTCCATCATTCTCTTTCCTCGTCTGTGATGGTCCCTAAGCCTTCCGGGAAGGGGTGTGGTATAAGCGTCCCACTTCTGGCTGAGCACTCCAAGGACACTTATTCTCGGTACTTTGACCAGTTGTGAGTATCGCCATTAATCACTATCCACTGCACAGAGGAGCTTTTCTGGGAACTGCACTAACCTGGAGGCACTGAGATACCTGTTTAGAGGGCAGCTTGGTACTAGGTCCATTTAGCAAAATAAAGCAGTAGGTTTATCCCTGGGGTCTATGCACTCCCCAGCCATGAGTTCACAGCCAGATTTATAGCACCAGGCACACATTTCCTCCCGGTAGGAAGCAGTTGGCTAACCCCTTAACACTTCATGCCACAATCGCACCCATGAGCATATCTTGCCAGGCCAATCTTTGTTGCACCTTGCAGGATTCACAGCTGGATCAAGACTGTTGATAACTGCTCCCCTAACACCCTGTATAGAACCTCCCAGTGCTGTGAAGACCAGCCATGAGGGAGGAAGCTTCCCGGTCAGTATCAGCTTGATTTTTTTCATGTCCTGTAACTGAAGTGTATAGTGTCTTCTGCGATAGGGTCTTTCCATCCAACTCTTGTGGGCAACCAAGAGCAATGGCAGTAGCCTATGTTGTTTTGGGAATCATTGTGGGGGGACATGTCACACATCTGGTGTTGAGTTTATTTGACAGCCTATGGATTGTGGGAGGAGTCTTATCCCGTGTAGACTAACTCCAATTAAGCATATATAATAAATATATATATGAAGTTTATAAAATAGTAGGTTTCCATATGGCTTTTTCAAACATACTGAATGTTAGTTATCTCTCCCAGTGGCTAACATTTCTGGGAATAAGGGGATGGAGCTAAAAGGGAAAAGGAAGAGTGGGGGACACAGGCTGGCCTGGAGACATAAGCAGGAAAGGAGAAGTGAGCAATACCCCAGGAATTCATTACCAGCTCAGCACCTCCACAGGGTGGGCCGATGCTTCGCACATGAAGCTTTGAATCTGAGAAGCCTGCATATGTCTCTGCATAGCTTCGGGGCTGCTTTCTAATTATAGGGTTCTGGCCGAGTGGGTATTTTCTCTAACGTAGAGATGCCTGCCATGTTCTCCCAGCTCAGGCACGGCAACTCCTCTTCTGCAGAAAACGTTGAGGACGCATTCCAATGTAGGTACTGAAACAAAGCCAAAGCAGCGGCTCTTTCCAGACCTGGCAGCCTACCTGCTGGTCATTGTGGGTCCCTCTTTCCCAAGCAAATATAGGAAGAAATTATATTCAAATCTAGACAAAAATTTTATGATTCATAGAATTTTGGAAGCTATAACCTCATGGCTTTTATAACCCCAATGTCATGGCTATAATGGGTTTTGTGAGCAAATGTTTGAAATTATAGCCATCTACTTTTGCACAGTAGTAATTGTGGCTTGGACTACACATACGTTTTGCCTGCATTATTTGTTCTGAGTAAGTCTTTCATTGATTTGCATTATTTTTCATATGCAAAATTAGGAAAATTAACTTCTAGAAAGTCATTCACTTCTAAAAACAATGAGGCTCTTTTAAGTAGTAAACTAGAGGGCTTTCGATTCTGCTTTTAAAAGTTTTGATTAGGCTATTAAATGAGAGATAAAATGTAATATATTCACTTTCTTTGTGGATATTTGCGCTTTTAACGTGAAAACAAAAAAGCTTTAGGGCGTTGCCAACATTAATGAAAATAAGCTCTCACCCAGTCTGCAGGGATCCTTCCACCAGGCAAATAACTAGAACTAAGAGAAGCGGACCCTGTTCTACCCGCCTGGCTCCCTGCCTGCAAACCAGCTCCCTCCCAGTTTCCATAGACCTTCCCAGTTTGACGAGAACAGCTGCCCAAATCTTTTTCATTTCCAACTTCATCTTTCATTACTGTCTCTGGCTTGGAAAATGTACTCTCCTCACACAGCACTGTCCCTTCTAATTCCGTACCTGTCCCCTAACTTCTACATCTACTCAGGACCATCTAGACCTGGTGCTTGTACCTGGCCTGCAATCTGACATTCTGCTCTCTGTGAGTTTTGATCTGGACTGGTTTATTACAGAGCCATTACTTAGTTGTGCTAACATGAGTTGTAAAATTGTGACCTCCAGTTGGCTTGGGGGGTATTGAGTTGAAATGGTGCTAGCTTGAGTGAATTGAAAGTATAAAGGTCAGTGCATGAAAGTATTGCCAAGCAGAGAGATGGTCAAGTTGGCTGCTCAGTGTGTCTCCAGTCTGCAGGACGTGGGGCAATGCCACATCCTGCATCTTAGGACTCTTCCAGGACGTCCCCTCTGTATCTTATTGACTTGCTTTTCTTATCGACTTGTGGTTAGCCAGCGGAGCTCTTTCTGCTTGGATCTGTGAGACAGACCACTGCAGATATCCTATCTCAGCTATGATGTGTTGATCTTATTATTGTAATAGAAGTGTTTCCAAGCTCTCCAAGTCTTGAATGTCACCCTTGTCTAGTACAGTGCCAAAACAATGGTCTAAGTTTTGGTTTTCATCTGAGATTGTCTTCTGCTATACACCATTGCTCTGATCCTGCCAATGATGTCCTAACCTTTTAAAAATTGCACATCTATGCTTTTTTGTCAATATAGCAAAACACCAATGCAGGAAATTTACGTGGTTCATAATTTTGAAAGTGCAAGGGTACAGCATAACGCTAGCATCAGCTTAGCTCTGGTGAGGGCCCTTCTGATGCATCACATCATGGTTGTTGGCAAAAAGTTGGAGAGAAGGTGGGGCTGGAGAAATGGCTCAGAGGTTAAGAGCACTGCTTGTTCTTCTAGGGGTCCCGAGTTCAATTCCCAGCAACCACATGGTGGCTCACAACCATCCGTAATGAGATCTGGTGCCCCCTTCTGGCCTGCAGGGACACATGCAGCCAGAACACTACACACAATCAATCAATCAATCAATAATTAAAAAAAAAAAAAGTTGGAGAGAAGGGTCCAGCAACATAGCCCAGTGGGTAAGGGTGCTTGCAACCCAAACCGACAGCCTGGGTTCATCAGCAAAACCCACATAGCGGAGGGAGGGAACCAACTCCCATGGGCTCCCCTCTGACCACATGTGTACCACGGCATGTATGCCAAAATGTACAGGTGCATGGACACATAAATAAATAAGAAAAAAAACAAATGTAAAAGATAGATTGGAGGGAGGGAGGGATTAAGTGCCACATCACCAGACAGGAAGTGACGGAACGGGTGGGGGCGGCCTTAGGGTTTGTAACAGTTCTTGGAAGAATATCAAGAAGTAATGAGAGATACTTTAATCCCTTTGAGAGCATGTTCCCAGCTAACCAAGAACCTCCCACTAGACCCTACCTCTGAAAGGTTCCATACCATCTCCCACCACGGCCTGGAGGACCTAGTTTCCAACACATAGACTCCAGAGAGGCAAACCACATCTAACCACAGCAGTGACACAAAGTTTAAAAAAGCAAAATAAAGGAGAGAAATTTAAAAAATATTTTATTATGTTATATGTAGGAGTGTTTTGCTTGCATGCATGCTCAGTGCTCACAGAGGTCGGTTGTGGGCCACCATGTGGGTGCTGGGACTCAAACCCAAGTTCTCTAGAAGAGCACCAGTGCTCCTAACCACAGGGCCATCTCTCCGGTCTCTGTGACTTGCCTTTTAAAGCACACAGCTTAGTCATGGCATAAAATACAACTGGTGATCTGGCCTGACAGGGACTTGTGAGTGACTCCAGGAATTTGAGACGTCCAGGGCCTGGAGTGGGTGGAAGAGCGGACAGAAACAGACAGGGAGATAGGATCTGCTGCAGGTGGCGTGGGTGAGAAGGATTCCAGTATGGCCAGACCAAATACCAGAAAAGCCTAGCGAGTGAAAAAGGCAAAGTGGGTACCTTTCGGCGGGCCCTGCTGAGGTGTGCCACTAAGAACCAGGAATACCAGAGTTGGTGCAAGAGGTTTACTGGGAATGGAGAGAGTGAAAGAGAGAAGGACCGTCTCAGAGTGGAGACTGAGAGAGGCAGGCAGACAGACAAACAGAGCAGGGAGGAGACAAGAGGAAGAAGAGAGGTTGGGGGTGCCAGTGACTCAGGCAGCCCAGTCGGGGTGCAGGGCTCAGGGTCAGTCCCTGGGTGAAAAGACCCCTGGAGCCACCACAACCCCAGCCAACAAAACCTAGGCCGCTGAGCACTGGCCACAAAGGGAGGGCGGGAGTGCAGAGCTCAGTCCCTGGGAAAGGAATCAGAGACAGCATGCTGGAAGCAGGGCAGAGCCATCTGCTCTCAAAGCCCATGCCCAGTGATGTGCTTCTCCCAGCAAGGCCATGGCCCCCTAAACCTCCAGAAACCATCCCACCAAGTGGGGACCCAGTGCTCAAATGCTCGAGCCTAGAGAGCAGTGTGGCACAAATTCTAATTGGTCTTAATAATAAAAATCTGGAGTCAGGTATTGGGGTAAATGCTGAAAGACCAGAGAAGTAAAGGAGCAGCCAAAGTCACCTTTACCTCTCTGACTCCTCCTACCGTAAAAGGGGCTGAGCTCCTGTCTTTCCCACCTCACATTCCTCTCTCTACCCAGCCAGATCACTTCCTGTCTATCTGTACACCTTCAGACCTCTTTGGTTAACTAATGGTTAGCTCCACCCTCTGAACTTCAGGCAATCTTTATTTGTTAGAGCACAAAGTATCACTACAGAGTGGTGGTTCTCAACCTGTGGGTTGTGACCCCTGTGGGAGTCAAATGACCCTTTCCCAGGGCTTGCCTAAGACTATTGGGAAACAGAGATACTTACATTACAATTTGTAACAGTAGCAAAATTACAGTTGTGAAGTAGCAATGAAATAATTTTATGGTTGGGGAGGCATCACCACAACATGAGGAACTGTATTAAAGGGTCACAGCATTAGGAAGATTGAGACTCACTGCTATAGATGATATTTTTCATTCAAACTACCACAGGGGTCAAAGAGGCTTTATGAGTGGGGGAGCGTTTGCAGGTCAGCCTTAATATTCAGGAGTTCATAAAGCAGAAGGGAAACTCGTGGAAATTTAATCTGAAGAGGAAAATCTTTTTTTTTTTTTAATTTTTAAAAGAATTCTATGTGCATTGGTGTTTTGCCTGCATGTATGCCTGTGTGAGGGTGTCAGATCTTGGAGTTACAGAGCTGTCATGTGGGTGCTGGGAACTGAACCTGGGTCCTCTGGAAGAGCGTTCAATGCTCTTAACTGCTGACCCTTCTCTCTAGCCTCTGAAGAGAAAATTCTTAATCGGAGGAAAAGAAAGACACAATGTGCCCCAGGATGGGTTCCGCAGAATTATTTGTGAGTTAAGGAGTGGGAAGTCTTTGGATAATGATGGTAAGGACTGAAGGTATGCACCTATTAGAAACGACAATGTACAGCAATAATCACACTGATGGGAAAAGTAATATTATCAACAGCTCTGTTTCTGGTACGAGGTTAGATGTTACACAAGGGGCTGGTGAGACGCCTCAGCTGGTAACGGGCACTCGCCAGCAAGCCAGACAACCGTCAGTTATAGAGATTTCAGAGGGATTCTGGGGTGAAGAGTAACAGGATAGAGGAGCCTGGTTCTACAGGATAGAGACGTGTTGAGGGTCCTGGGGACACAGAGGGACCGCTAATATAATACACTTGGAGGAGTCATAGAAAGCCTCCTAACGGGCCAGAGAGATGGCTCAGCGGTTAGAGCACTGGCTGCTCTTCCAGAGGACCTGAGTTCAATTCCCAGCACCCACGTGGTGGCTCACAATCATCTGTGATGAGATCTGGTGCCCTCTTACGCCCTGCATCGACACATGCAGGCAGAACACCATATACAAAAGAAATAAAATCTTTAGCCGGGCGGTGGTGGCGCACGCCTTTAATCCCAGCACTCGGGAGGCAGAGCCAGGCGGATCTCTGTGAGTTCGAGGCCAGCCTGGGCTACCAAGTGAGCTCCAGGAAAGGCGCAAAGCTACGCAGAGAAACCCTGTCTCGAAAAACCAAAAAAAAAAAAAAAAAAAAAAAAAAAAAAGAAAGCCTCCTAAGGGGTGCCCCCCAACTCCCAGAGGAAGTCCCAAGAGGAGAGATAAGGACAAATATAATGGGAGGCATGTTATGGTGAGTAGGAGAGAGAAAGAGAGAGAGGTAGTTTGGGGTTCAGGGTTCAGGGGGTTTTCAGTAAGCTGCCACGGCACTAGTAAGTGACTCAGCAGCCATGGGTATAGGGTTCGAGCAGGAAGGAACAAGATAGCGAGTCCTGGTCACCCGTGGTCACAATGCCAGGCAGGGCAGCAGGAACCAGTCTGTTTACCAACCCCACCCACTCCAGGCCCTGGACATCTCAGATTCCTGGAGTCACTCACAAGTCCCTGTCAGGCCAGATCACCAGTTGTATTTTATGCCAGGATTAAGCTGTGTGCTTTAAAAGGCAAGTCACAGAGACCGGAGAGATGGCCCTGTGGTTAGAGCACCGGTGCTCTTCCAGAGAACGTGGGTTTGAGTCCCAGCACCCACATGGTGCCTCACAACTGACCTCTGTGGGCATTGAGCATGCAAGCAGGCAAAAACACTCATACATTTATATATATTTATTATAATAAAATATTTTTTAAATTTCTTTCCTTTATTTTGCTTTTTAAAACTTTGTATTGATTCTTTGTGAATTTCACGTCATGTATCCTAAACCCACTCATCTCCCATCCCTCCATATCTGCTATTCTGCCCTTGCGACCTCCTCCCCCAAAGACAACAAAACAAGCAAACAAAACTCTGGCGGTGGAGCTGCAGTGCCCTGCAGTCTGCCCTTTTGCTAAAACAGCTTTACTTGCAAATGTTCACTGCAACCAATCATTGGACGGGTTCGAGGCCTCTGGCTTCTGCTACACTCCCAATACTGCACCTTCACGGGACTCCTCTTGGATCTCCTGCTGTTGACCTGTGTCGTGAAGATCCCGCAGCTTTGGTTCTGCAGGACCGGCCTCTTCATGCTCCAGCAGTTCATGCCTGGGGTCCCCCAACTCAAAGCTCTGGATCTGGGCCTGGGTGGTAGCTGAGTTGCTCAGCCTGCCAGCTCTCCTGCACCTGTGCCACCAGGGCCAGCTCTCCCACTGCCTAGGTGGGGGGCAAGGTCAGCTCTCCAGTCTGCTGTAATAAAAAAAAAAAAAAAAAATTAAAGCAAGTCATAAATTGCCTCTGAAAATTTAACCGATTTTCCTATTTAGGAAAATGGTCCTTGTGGGGTACTTTGCCTCAAACTTGCCTGAAGTCTGCATTAACTTGCCTGAAGTCTGCATTTTCCTTCCTCGAGGGTCATGTGGAGAACGTCAGAAAACAGGACGTATCCAGAGTCTGTAGGGGAGTGAAGGATTTACACCTACAAATTTTGACATAGAGTTCCTAGCCAGCCGAGACCTTGGAGAATGGCATATGGCTTTTGGTGCCTGGCCTCGCTCAGTAACCTGGACCTGCAAGCGGCCACTCAGCAGGGAAGCAAAGCTTGCTTCTGGGGAGGCTGTGGTTTTATTGCATGGCGACTGCGCCTGAACCCACCGCTGTTTCCTAAGGACTGCGCCTGAATCCACCGCTGTTTCTGTAAAGACTGCTTCTGAATCCACTGCTGTTTCTGTAAAGACTGCTTCTGAATCCACTGCTGTTTCTGTAAAGACTGCTTCTGAATCCACTGCTGTTTCTGTAATGACTGCACCTGAATCCACCGCTGTTTCATGAGGACTGCGCTTGAATCTACGCTTTTTCATAAGGACCGCGCCTGAATCTACGCTCTTTCCACAAGGATCGTGCTGGAATCTACGCTGTTTCTGTAAGGACAACATCTACGCTGTTTCCGTAAGGACTGCGCCTGAATCTACGCTGTTTCTGTACAGACCACACAGCTCTGCAATCACTGCCCCTCTGCTCAGGCCGAGGCCTACTTCCTGTGCGTTTTTCTGTCGCTTTTCTGGACTCTCCTAACTCTCTATGGCTACTTCCTGTCAACTAATTTTACTTAATTAACACAAACTCAGGGTTCACAGTGTGATCAAATGTCCCGCAACAGTGATCCGAGTTTGAGTAGTCTGACCTCCTCATGCACACACGCACACACACGCGCGTGCACACACACATGTGCAAAAGAAACAAAATCAGGCTGGGCAGTGGTGGTGCACACCTTTAATCCCAGCACTCGCCGGGCTGAGGCAGGCGGGTCTGTGTGAGTGTGAGGCTCTCCTGGTCTACAGAGAGAGAGTTCCAGTATAGCCAGGGCTATTAACACAGAGAAACCCTTCTCAGGAAAACAAAACAAAACAAAAAACAAAACAAAACAAAAATCCGAAATTAGTTTCTCTTTTCTCTTGTTGACTGTGCTGGGCTTCATGCTTCTGTAGGCTGTTTTGACTGTTAGCAGAAAAGGTACCAGAATCCCCAGGCCCATGTTCCTAGCTCTTGAACAAACCTAGTGAAAAGAAAAAACATTCTGTTCCCTGGAAATCCGGAAAACAACCCAACACTGCTGCCTGGCTTTGCTGCCTACCTGATCTTGGGGATTAGGATGGAGACGCTGGATGTGTGGGTGGGGGGTCATGTTAACCAAGGGAAAACAAATACTGACAAGAAGAGAGAGAGAGAGGAAATAACGGATGCTCATTACAGCTAGAGAGTAGCCGAGAAGTTGCTCTAGAGGAAAATGTTTAAGCCACTCAAAATCCATATATATATCCTGTCTCCTTCTTTTGGGTCAGGGTCTCCTTTTGCAGCCCAGGCTGGCCCTAAGCTCCCACGTCTTCCTCCACACCCCACATGCTGGAATGTAGAGGCCGAGTGTGCAGCCGTAGCCTGCCTGAGCCTTGCTTTCAATGCACCCCTGCACCAGGCTGCTCTCTGGCTTTCGCTCTCCTTGAGTCCCAGCTGGGAGCAGAGATAACTGAAGGAGGACTCTCTGACTTTAAGCCTCACCTGGAGTTCCTGCCTCACCTGCCTTCTCCCCAAAGGGGAAAGAAACTCTTCCTCCCTAAGCATTCTGTCCTCCAGCTCTACATCGTCATTGTGCGGAACCTCCGGTCTAACCAAATAAGGAGAATTTCTGTAACATCCCACAGAGCTCTTTACCTTCTGACACTTGTCCCATCTGCACTAGTTTGGGGGCTTTGTTAAAATATTCTGTTTTCCACATCAAACAAGTAACTTAAGTCTTGGCTGAGGACGGCCTCTATCTCTCTCTACATGAAGAGAACACCGCTTCTGCCAGATCAGACTACTGTCTCCATAAACAAGAAAAAATATCATGATGCGGGGCGGTGGTGGCGCACGCCTTTAATCCCAGCACTCGGGAGGCAGAGGCAGGTGGATCTCTGTGAGTTGGAGGCCAGCCTGGGCTACAGAGCGAGATCCAGGACAGGCACCAAAACACAGAAAAACCCTGTCTCAAACCCCCCCCCCAAAAAAAAAAATCATGACTTAAACATGTTTCTTTCTGTGTGTAAGAGAAGTCAAAAAATTAGGCACTCCGGGCCTGGTTTGGTGGCTCCCGGGTCATCGGGGACATATATTTTGCATCTTTTGTCATATGTTCAATGGCTGGCCACAGGATGCGAAGTAACAAGGAAGGACCTGCCACAGTTTGTCACAGACTTTCCAGAGGTCCTCGACTGTCTTATGCATCTATCACCTTGGCCAAGTAGGTTATCTGAGGGAGAGGCCAGGAGCTGTGGGTCTTTAATGAACTCTGAGAAAGGAGGAAGCCTCTCCAGGAAGTATTTGTAACATGGTTGAGATTTGCATGGACCAAAGATACATCAGTGGCTGTTGAATGCCCCCATGGTCCCAAAGTTATAGAATACCTCTCTTTCTTTCTCCCCTCCCTCTTCCTCTTGTCTTCCTCTTCTTCAGCACAGTCTCAAAGTACAGCTCACAGTTGCCTCGAACTCAAAATCCTCCTGCCTCAGCCTCCCAAGTGCCCAGACATACAAGCGTGTGCTACCTCACCCATATCTATGCACCATTCTCAATCCCTTTGAGTTGATTTAACTATGGTTTCTAACAGTAGACAATTTTAGGAACAAATTAGGCAGAATATTCAGGCAGTATGTTTGACCGTTCTGAAAGACAGACTTAGGGACAGGTGCTGATATAAGTCATAATCATCGGGCCTTAAGTAAGCAGAGTTCATTTGTTGTTGTTGTTTTGTGTGTATATGTCTTGTTGGGTGCATATATATGCATGTGAAAGAGCATGAAATGTGTGTGCCAGTGCACGTGGAGGCTCAATTCCCCAGGAACCATCTATCTTGTTTGCTAAGACAGGGTCTCCCATTGGTCTGAAGCTCACTGAGTGGGCTAGGCCGACTGGCCAGTGAGCCCAGGAACCTGTGTTCTCAGCGCTGGGCTCCTGAGTGTGCCACCTCCCCGGAGTTTTCGCCTTGGGTCCTGAAGAGCAATCTCAGGTCCTGATACTTGCGCAGCAAGCTCTGGATGTCCTGATTTGGTTTCTGTTGTCGTGATAGGCCAGTGAGTGACCCAAAATGAGCTAGAGAGGAATGGGATTTATTTCATCTTACAAATCCCAGGTCACAATCCATCATCTGGGGAAATCAAGGCAGGAACTTGGCAGTAGACCCTGAAGCAGAGACCAAGAGGAATGCTGCTTACATTGACTTTCTCCCTGCTCCAGTTCAGCTTGCTTCCCTATACAACCTAGGGGCACCCGCCCAGAGGTGCCACTGCCCACAGTGGGTGGGCTGCTCTCCATCAATTAGCAATCAAGGAGAGGCCCTGTAGACATGCCCATGGGCCAGTTTGGTGGAGTCAGTTCCTCAAACAAGGATCTTGCTTCCCAAATGTATCAAGTTAACAATGGAGATTAAATACCACCCTTGATCTAAACTATCTGCTCAGATGTCTTTCTTTCCATCTTTTGTGAGACAAGGAGGTCTCATGAAGCTCCGGCTGCCTTTGAATGTGCTACACAGCTAAGAACAATTTCAAACTACTGACCTCCCTGCCTCCCCTTCCCAAGTGCTGGATTACAGAAGTGAGTGACCACACCTGGCTCACCTGCTGTTTCTTTAAATATTGTTATTTGAGATGTCTTTAGAAAAACATACATGATAGCCGGGTGGTGGTGGTGGTGGTGGCGGCGGCGGCGGCGGCGGCGGCGGCGGCGGCAGTGGCGGCGCATGCCCTTAATCCCAGCATTCAGGAGGCAGAGCCAGGCGAATCTCTGTGAGTTCGAGGCCAGCCTGGTCTACAAAGTGAGATCCAGGACAGGCACCAAAACTACACAGAGAAACCCTGTCTCAAAAAAAAAAAGAAAAAAGAAAGAAAGAAAGAAAGAAAGAAAGAAAGAAAGAAAGAAAGAAAGAAAAGAAAAACATACATGATCTCTGCAGGCAATGTTGGCGTTTTTTTAACTGTGCTGACGTTTATTGATTCTCGGTCAGCAAGGAGGGTGCACTATATCTGGCCGAGGGGCTCCTTCCCCTCTCACGCCCCTCTAATTCCCACTGTCTTTTTGTGGGGGAAATGTCCTGTCTCGCTTGTAATAAGGAAAAACCTCTGATTAAACCTATGAAATATTATTTGGGGTTGATAGGAGAAAAACCAATAATGGAATTGATGATACCCAGGGCTGAAGAAAGAGCACAAACCCCCCACAAGGGACTCCTAACAATACTACTCATTATGCCAAAAGCCCGGGGCCAGCTAACAAGCCTTTAAGAAGACAATTAAATTCCACAGCACAGTCATACAACCATAGCATAAAACAGAAGTGACCACGTGTGCTCAGTGACAGAGCATGGGTGGCCCTAGGTGAGCTCTCCAGCATGTCCTTACACAACACAGATCACATACAGATGCTAGAAAAGGTGTTCACAATGTGTGACGTTATTCTTGGCTGTCTCCTTGACTATAGCTAGGATTAACTAAAAACCCAAGTTTCGGGCTGGAGAGATAGCTCAGAGGTTAAGAGCACTGGCTGCTCTTCCAGAGGTCCTGGGTTCAATTCCCAGCAACCACATGGTGGCTCACAACCATCTGTAATGAGATCTGGTGCCCTCTTCTGGCCTGCAGGCACACATGCAGATAGAACACTGTATATATGATAAATACATCTAAAAAAAGAAAAAAAAAAACAAAAAAACCCAAGTCGCTAGGCACACCTGTGAGGGATTTTTAGTGAATTGGATCATCTGGGGTCCAAAGACCCACCTTAAATCTGGGCCACCCCTTCTTGCAGCTGCCTATACAAAGGAAAAGTTGCTGTTTGCCTGCTTGCTCTTGCTTCACTGGCGTTAGAGCCCACATCTTTGGGATTCTGACGCTCTGACATATACTGAAGAGCGGATGGGACATACAGCCTTTTGGACTGAACAACTGCTGATTCTTGGAGTTTCCATTGGGAGACAGCCATCGTTGGACTAGCTGGACCACAGTCTGTAAGTCACAGATAAATAAATCCCTTTTTATATATAGATTCATTCTAGCAGTTGTGTTCCTCTAGAGACCCCTAATACATGATGAATACTTTGAATTTCTCCATTTTCATAATAAATAATGCAGATACACACAGTACAAACTTCTAAAGTTTTGCCTACTCATGCCTCTCACCTCCCGATTGCTTTTTATCTCATTGCATGCTATTAAAGTTTTAGTTTATAACACGCCAGGCCCTATCATGTACGAACAAAACCACAGCTGCACATCTAGATACGGACCAGTGTTTGTATCCCCACGGGGACATATTTAAGTGAATTTTGAGAGCACTGAGGATCTGGATAGAACTCAGTGGGTTTGTTTTTTGAGGCCGGGTCTCCAGATATAGGCCAACGCTGGCCTTTAAGTCCAGACCCTCTATGGTCTTTGCCTCCTAAAGACTTGTATGACAGAATTGGGCCACCACGCCCATCAGCGTTTGTTTTTGTGATACTGTTAATTTAGTTATTTCTATTAAATCAATAAGACAAAAGGGTTAATACTGTGGGTAGTGAGACTTATTGTCTTTCTGCATTCAGAAAAGTGAGCTATAAATAAACCTCCGGCAGGAGGTAAGAGCCACAACTCAACTCCTGGAAGGTGAAGGGACAACCCAGACAGTGCCTGGTCGCACAGGCGCACTAGCTTCCGCCCAGCCTGCGCACCGAGAGCGAGCGCAGTTAGCGCGCCGCGGTGCTACAGCGCAGGCGCAGGGCCAGGGGTCGGCTGGAACCGGGGAACGGACTGTAGGGTCCTGTCCACGATGGCCGATTCGACTTGGTGGTACCGAGGAGGTGAGGGTGGGTGCGACTAGAGAGGGGGGAACCAGGGCCCATGGGTAGGTAGGTACTCCAGGTACCCGGGAACTCTGCCCCCACACCCCACTCCAGCGCTGTCACCCAGGGAAGAGTGAAGTCCTTTGCCGGGCTGTCACCTCCGGGGGTGTGGGTCGCCCAGGGAGTCGCGCCCCTGGCCGCTACAGCTGGAGCCCCTTCTTGCAGCCGGTCCTTTCCTTCCCCAGAAGCTGCAGTGAGGGCGGAGAAAGCACTAGGGACAGAAGGAGGTGTTTTGAGTTGCGTCTGAACAGGACCGTGGGGAAAACTGTATCAAACCGATCAGTGTACAGCCATAGAGACTGCCCGCCCCACGGCAGAATTTAGCAGTTGCCCCTGTCTCAAGGGAGAAGTAAGAAGGAGCCAGAAGCCACTGAAAATCGTTGCGTTTTCCCCATCTTGGTCACTGATGTACCAAGTTATAGTTACCCAGGAATGTAAAGACAGTTTTTGTTTCACGTCTCCCAGGGACTTCCAAACATGACCTGCATTACAGACGGGAAGCAGAAGTTAACACCACACTTGAGGAGTTGTTACTCTACTTTGTTTTTTTAATAACTCTATGTATATGTAAGTATACAGATGTAGATTTAAAAATGCTGGTTGAACTAGTAGCTAAAATGTGGAAGTGAAAAATAAAAACAAAGAAAACGGACAAATTTTAGAGATTGTCCTATGATGGACAAAATTTCCAGCTTTTAAAGGGCAAAACTAAGCCACAGGTGTAATGGGAAGCTTCCATAGTCAACACTGAATATGATTTCTTTCTTTTTTTTTCTTTTTTTTTTTTTTTGGTTTTTCGAGACAGGGTTTCTCTGTGTAGCTTTGTGGGCTTTTCCTGGAACTCAGTTGGTAGCCCAGGCTGGCCTCGAACTCACAGAGATCCGCCTGGCTTTGCCTCCCGAGTGCTGGGATTAAAGGCGTGCGCACACCGCTCGGCTGATTTCTTTTTTAATTCGGAGAATCTATTTAAACATAGTCCCCTGGGTTGACAATTGAATTTAATTTTGTTCAAAGCCATAGAGATGTATTGGTTTGGTTCCATAAATATAAAGTACAAATAGGAACCAACATAAAGTTTGGGGATGACCATAAGTCTCATCCTTTTCACTAAACTGCTCCATAATTAATAATAAAATACATCTGTGCCGAGTAAATGCCAATTTTTAAGGTGGGCAGGGAGAACCTCTCAATCTACTCTACACCCCCGCCACCATGGGTTCATGGCATCAACTTAGTATGTGAAAAGCTTGTTAATGTTTTGTATTTAAACTGCACAATGTACGTAACTAGAAGCTAACGTTACAGGATCTCTCTCATCTCCAAATGGGTAGGTAGCCTGTATACCAATTACACAGTTAATTGGTATTGTAGGGGCAGGTGTTTGAGATTAAAGACAACTGTGGCTAACTTGATACGATACCTTAGACTGGTTAATAAAGGCTTCGGTATAAAGAGAACACGAACACATGCTTATTACCAAGCATTTAGAAAGCAGAACATATGAGCTAAACGATTATCTATAATCCCACCATTCAGAGATTTTTGAACACTTACGATAAAGCAAACAATCTAAGTCTACACTAAGGGGATTCATTAACCACTGTAGAGCATGCAGTGAAATAAATGTAACTGTTAAAGAACGGCGGACACATTTGCTTGCAGTGAGCATGCGCGACGGCATTTGTGAAGGACAGGCTGTGGAACTGGTGCCCACCTTCGGGTTGCCAGGCTTGATGATGCCAATATTTTCCCTTTGAACCATCTTGCTTGACCCACATGTTGTTTTGTTTTAACTGGGGAGTTCTGGCAACAAAAGAAAAAATAGTTTATAAAAGGGGAGAAAGAAATACTAATTAAAAACGTTTAAGCACATTTATTCTGTTCCAAAGCATGGGTTTAAATGTTCCACATGTTGAGCTAGAAAGATAACTCCAAGTGCTTGCCGCACAAGCGTGAGAACCTGAGTTTGGTCCCCAGAATCCAGAGCGTGGTGGGAAGTGCAATCCCCGGGCTGGGAAGGTAGAAATAGGCCCCTGGGACATTCTATCCAGCCAGCTTAGCCTACTTGAAAGGCCCAGGCTAATGAATGGTCCTGTTTCAAAAATACAGCCAAGGTGGGTTGGCTCCTAGGGAATGCCTCTTGATGTTGAGCTCTGGCCTCCACATGTAGGAGCACACACACACTCCAAATGATCCATAATTATGACATAACTATGTAGTAAAAGATAGCATCCTTACCGTGAGATCTATAACCCTTCTCTGCCTTAACCATTCACTATATGGTATTGCCTATTCTTAATGTAGAGAAAGAAAAAAAAAAACAGTGGAGTCGTGGATATAATGTGACCTCAGTAAAAAAATATTTGTAGGCCGGGCGGTGGTGGCGCACGCCTTTAATCCCAGCACTTGGGAGGCAGAGCCAGGTGGATCTCTGTGAGTTCAAGTCCAGCCTAGTCTACAGAGTGAGATCCAGGAAAGGTGCAAAGCTACACAGAGAAGCCCTGTCTCGAAAAAACAACAACAAAAATTGTGTATGTGTGTATGGATGAAAAGGCTCACACATGTGTGGTCAGAGAACAACTGCGTGGTTGCTTCTCTCTGCCCCCTCCTATTTGTTGGCTTTTCATGGAAAGGATTGTTGAGTGTTGAACCATCTCACCAGACTTATTTGACTTTGTTTTTTAAAGATAGACTATTAAATATACATGCATAAAACCTGAAGGACCCATGTCTACCTTTAGTGTGAGGGTTGAGGGAAACATCTACCCGCTTTGTACAGTTCTGGCTGTAATGATTAGATAGAACATTCTATCTAGGCTTTTGAGATGGCTCGGGGGATAAGAGCTTTTGGCAGCCAAGCATGGTGACCTGAGTTGGATCCCTGGATCCCACATAACGAGAGAACCAGCTCCCACAAATTGTCCTCCACGTTAGTACCGTGGCACACAAGATAAATAAATATAAAATTATACTTAGGCAATGCTGCATATTTTTTTAAAGCTGGGGAAATTAATATTTGTGAATGCTGCTGAAGTGGGATTTTAAATGACAGATTTAAGCATGGCATTCTCTCCGCAGTGACCTTTGGGATGGTCAACCCACACATGTACTACTTAAACAAAGTGATGTCATCTCTGTTTGTGGACACGTCCCTTCCAGGTGACGAGAGAAGCAGCTTTAGGTCCATTCGAAGCATCACTGATTTCTGGAAGGTGAGATGTGTGACCTGATGAAGTAGCATTAGATAGCCCATAAGCCAGGGGTTGGAGGCTAGCTCAGGGATATAGCGCTTGCCTAGTAAGTAAGTTTGGGCCCCAGCTCTGGAAAACAACAACAACAAAAGACAAATTCACAGATAGTCTATAAACCCTTGCCTCATGTAGAAAATGCTCAGGGAATATTTGTAAAAGGAATTAATAAAAATGAGTATTGTTCTTTATTAGAAAATCAACCAGTGATGTTTATTGTTAATCTTTATGTTCACAATGTGACACTGTTCTTTATAACTTCAAACTTGATACTTTCTCAGATATTCCCATTTCCCTTGGAAAACACAGAATTGTGTGAGCACTAAAGTCAGCCTGTGATTGTGTAGATAAAGTTCATATGATTGACAGTCGTACAAATTCTTAACTGCCCAGAAAGGATAATATTCATAATTTATATATGCAACCCTCTGCTGTATATGACAGTAATAGGCTACATATAATTTTTTAAAAAGCAATGTGTTTAATCACACGGGAGAGTGGTTCCTTCTGCACTGGGATACACAGGCTTTCTGTGACATGGAGCACGAGTCACATCTGGCAGGAAGAGCCACCAAGGAGGAGCAGCTTCCGGTCTCCATGTCACAGACACTGGGATGTAAAGGATGAGGCAGTACGGGAAGGCTCTCCCACACTCATGGCACTGTGGATGCATTTTAAAGGGTCGATAAAGGGATTCTAAGAACGGGGGACCACGTGCTGTGTGCTCTTCACGCGGAGCTGAATTTGCAGCGTGAACGTAGAGAAGATGAAGTAGAAAGTGAATGGACAGAGGTCGTCACATCATGGAGCTGAAATTTATGAAAGAGAGTCATCTTCTGAGTGTGGGTGGATATGGTGGTTAACTTCCGTTCATGCCAGAGCAGACCCCTGGGTGTGCCTGGGATGGCGTTTTTCTGAGAGGGGTAACTACCCAGCGAATGTGGGCAGCACCATCCAGACTCTGGTGGGATGGAAAAGAGGAGAGTAAGCAACTAGAGCTCAGGCATTTCACTCTGCCTCCCGGCCGCCATGATCTGAGCCGCCCTGTTCTGTCACACCCTTCCTGCTAAGGCGACTGAAACTAAACTGAGACAAATCTTCCCTCTCTTTGGGTGTTTAGGCCGCTATTCTGTCACGGTGACAAGAAAAACCTACTAAGAAAGGACAATGTGAGATGAGTGGTCCGAAGTCCTTGGCCTAGTAGGAAAGGAGGACTGGACGCGATGCTTCCCCCTTTCAATTGTCTGTGTGGCCAGCGGCCGACAACAAGAAATGGGGAAAGCCATCCTGGGCCTGGGATCCCTCAGAACGGAACAGGGACAGAGTGAGGAGTCGCCGTCACTGTGGCCTTCGCCAGCGGCGTTGGCCATTGCCAATGGTGTCTCAGTCAATACTTACACTCAGAATCGCACATGGGACTACAGAGTCTGTTGCCATGAAGGTATTTCTGTTTCTTCCCACGATACTTGCCCTCGTCTGTGAAGTTCATGGAAGGACCCCTTCTGGAAGGCTTGTACTGGGACTCGTGGTACAATAACCAGCAGCTGTACAATTTGAAGAACAGCAGCCGCATCTACTACGAGAACGTGCTTCTGGGAGTCCCCAGGGTGCGGCAGCTGAGAGTCCGCAACAACACCTGCAAGGTCTTCTCGGTGTTTCAGCCGCTGATGAGCGACTGCTACAACAAGTACACAGCTGAAAATGAGGACCTCTCTGATTTTGGCCTCAGACGGGATACAGAGTAAGCACCATGACACTGGTGGCCCTTTCCTAGTGGGTACCCTTGTTTGTATCTTTACAGAATTATCTCAATGTGTCTGTCTTCTGAGTGACGGGAGCTGGGAGCTGCTGGCTGCAGTGGTTTTCTCTGCAAACAGCATGGGAAGAAGCCTTGCCAGTGGCCGCGCTTAGAATACACGAGTATCCACCTTGTGTGATGTCCCTGTTTGACGGGGCTGGGAGGGTTGACGTGGTGTATGAAATGTATGGTTATACTGGATGTAGAGTAAAGCATCAGTTTGTGTGTGTGTGTGTGTGTGTGTGTGTGTGTGTGTGTGTGTGTGTGTGTGTCTGTCTGTCTGTCTGTCTGTCTGTCTGTCTGTCTGTCTGTCTGTCTGTGTCAATAAGGAGGCCAGATATCAACCAGAGGTGTCTTTCTAGGGCTGGAAAGATGGCTCAGTGGTTAAGAGCACTGCAGAGGTCCCAGCAACCACATACATGGTGGCTCACAACCATCTGTAATGAGATCTGGTGCCCCCTTCTGGCCTGCAGGCATACATGCATACATAATAAATCAATCAATCTTTTAATAGATGTTTTTAAATAAGAGATGTCTTTCTAAATCACTCTCCATCTTTCATTTTTGAGACCGGGTCCCTCACGGAAACTGGAGCTCATTGGTTCTGTTAGGCTGATCAGCCAGAGAGCTCCAGGGATCCAGTGGTGTCCACCCCCGAGCTCTGGGATTACAGATTCATGCCCCAGCAGCTGGCTTTTATGCAGGTGCCGAGTGATTCCCCGCCACGCTTCTCCCTCCTCACTGCGCCCCACTTAAGCGATGTCTGTGGCTCCAGGACTAGAAGGACGCAGTTACGCTCTCAGTGATCGTATCCGATGATGCGGGCCCAAGATGCTCTTAGTTCCTTTTCTGGCTGTGCTGGGGTACCACACAGCTTGCAGAAGTTTGCTGGGGGCTTGCAGCTGTCAAAGGTTAGAGTTCATGGTAATTATGGGGGGTCGACGTAGACCCACCACCTTATGCTGAAATGTGAAAGCCCAGAGCTCCTGGCACCACCTCCTCTGGACAAAGATGTTTCTGGTGTCTCTGCTGTGTACACTTTGTGTGTCAGGCGTCCAGTGAAAATCATGGCCAGGGGATAGGGCCAACCCTTCTGTATTTAGTGTTTATTACAGTTATTCAAATGTTTATAATCTATTTTCCTGCTCATCGTACGCTCTAGAAACAGCTATTCTTGCTCTTTTACCTGCTTTGGTAAGAATGTACTGTCTCTAAGGAATGTCCTCGCAGTGCTGACATTTTACGAGCGCGCGTCTCTGCACGGGGCAGGTCATCTGCCACCGCAGCCCCCTCTGCCTCCTCCCTCCCGTCCCCGCCACCACAGCTTCCTCTGAGCCTCTCAGTCTCCGTTATACCTGACTGCTTTTCATCATTAGTCGGTATTTTCATCACCAAGTTTGATGGTATGTCCTTTCTTACATAGCCTCCTCCAATCTCAGGATTAATTGCTCTGTGTGTGTTGACTTACTTTTTGTATGAGTTTGGGGATTTATTTTCTCTTACTCAGAGACAGGATATCGTCATGTATATAGCCCAGGCTGGCTGAGTTTGGGGCATTCCTGAGGGCTTATGTAATTTTTATAAATGTAATAAATTCATAAATATAATCACACATCTTTCAGATATGTTTGGGGGAGACTAGGGAGACTGAAAATGGGGAGTCGAGGTGTTCTTCTTTTGGTTTTCTTGTAATTATAAGTTAAGAGCCAGAAGGTTTAATTATAAACATTTTTTGAAAAAAAAAATTAGCCAGGCAGTGGTGTGCACACCTTTAATCCCAACACACAGGAGGCAGAGGCAGGTGGATCTCTGTGAGTTCAAGGCCAGCCTGGTCCACAGAAGGAATTCCCAGAGCAGCCAGGGCTACACAGAGAAACCCTGTCTCAAAAAAACCAACCTCTCCCCAAAATGCGTGTGTGTGTGTGTGTGTGTGTGTGTGTGTGTGTGTGTGTGTGTGTGTGTGTGTATGTGTGTGTGTGTGTGTATGCAGGAACAAACATACCACAAAACCGTTGGATGTATTTGTTGTCTGTGATAAGCACTAAAACACGCTGGGACCTTGGTGCTAACTCAATAGTCTTGGCCACTTTGAACTTTCTGTTTCAGCTGTTTTGAAGCAAGCCACTTCTTAAACCAAAGGTTAGCTTAAGTCCTTGGAATGCTTCCTCCTCGGCCTCTCAGGCCACTGTTGTTTTACTGCCTGACAGGTGGAAGTACTCGCCTTCTCCTGCCAACGCCCCTTGGCACTGGGGATTTGTCGGTGTGTACCGAGATGGAGGATATATATTCACATTATCAAAGTCAAAATCCGAAGCCAGAGCCAAACTCGCTGACCTTCGACTCAACAGCTGGATCACAAGAGGGACCAGGGTGGTTTTCATTGATTTTTCCTTATACAATGCTAACGTCAATCTGTTTTGCGTCATCAGGTGAGTGGTTCAGAAGTTTCCTCTTGGCAAACTGAATTTTAAAAGGCTCCAAAGCCTTCACTGGAGTTTGCTGAGATTAAAGCCATAGCTGTAGGATAAATACGATGTTCTTCTGCCAGGGGTGCAGCAGAAATTAAAGCAACATCATCCCGATTGTTCCGTGATTTCAAGGTATATTTAGGAACACGATTCACACACAGTGTGCTAGGTTTAACAATCTGTGCGTGTGTTTGTGTGCTCGTGCTCAGGTGTGTACCAGAGTGCCAGGTGTGGAGATCGGGGCAGTTTTGGGGAGTCCGTTTTCTCCTCCCACAGTGGAGGAGTTCCAGGAATCAAACTCAGGTCGTCAAGCTTGTGCGACAAGCGCCTTGACCTATGGAGTCATCTTTACCACGGACACTTTAGTTCCATATGGTGTCTCTAGCCAAGTCTGTCATCCTGGAATTGTACAGATCTGCCATCATAATTTGTTCTTAAAATCACATTGTCAAAGTCTCTTGGTTTATGGGCAGGGGAGGTAAGTCAGTTGGTAAAATGCTCGTCATAAGTCTTAGTTAGGGTTTCTATTGCTGTGAAAAAAAAAAAAAACACTATGGGGAAAAGCAACCTGGGGAGGAAAGGGTTAATTTGGCTTGCGCTTCATCATCATGGCCCATCATTGAGGCAGGAGCTGATGCAGAGGTCCTGGAGGGGTGCTGCTTGCCGGCTCAGTCAGCTGTTTGAACTTCCCCTTGGCAGTGCCCTGCCCTTGGAGCAGGGTGCATATCCAGCTGCAGGAACCCGAGCTGAGGAACTGGAGGTAAAGGCCAGTTTTGCTAGAGCAGAACCAGACCATAGTGTGTTTGTCAGACATGGTCTCCCTGAAGCACCAGGCCTAAGGGCAGCAGCAGGGCAGCCCGGGGAAATAGTGCTTATCCACCCAGCCCTCCCTGCGACTTGAGTGCACTCAGGAGCCGTCCCAAATGCAAGGATTTTAATTGAACCTGCAAGCCCGAGGAAATATGTTTAAAAAAAAAAAAAGTTCTTACTCCATAACCCAGGCTGACTATCCTCCTGCTTCTGCCTCTGGGTTTCTGAAATTTGTTCCTTTTTTAAAGAACAATTTACAATTTGATATGCATGGGTGTTGCCTGCATCATGTATGTGCACCATGAGGATGTGCGGTGCCCACAGAGGTCAGAGGAGGATGTCAGGGCTCCTGGAGTTACAGCCAGTCGTAAGCCCACATGTGGAAGTGAACCCGGGTCCTCTGGAAGAGCAGGAAGTGCTCCTAACCAATGAGCCGTCTCTCCAGCCCCCAAGGAAACACATTTTGTACAAAATCTGTGATTAGCGTTGAGTTATATGTCGTTATTGATTTAGAAATTTTACAGCAACTTAAACACTAAAGCATAAGCACTTAAAATGTTCTCGCGAACTTCATCTTGTAGGCTGGTGGCGGAGTTCCCTGCGACAGGCGGCCTCCTCACCTCATGGCAGTTCTACTCCGTGAAGCTCCTGAGATACGTTACCCACTACGATTACTTCATTGCGTCCTGTGAAATCGTATTTTGTATTTTCCTTTTTGTCTTCATAACACAAGAACTGAGAAAGATGAACGAGTTTAAGTCTGCCTATTTCAAAAGTATTTGGAACTGGCTAGAACTGCTGCTTTTGGTGGTGAGTATATAGCCACAGTATGACATACGGGAACCACATCTGCTCCTGCCAGGAGACATATGGAACACAGGATTTTCTATTCATCCAAGACTTATTTCAAAAGCTACAAGTATCACATATAAAATGAACTGTCATAGGGCAGTCTAATCCTACACCCCTAAAAGAGAGAAATCTGTTTTTTTTGATTTAGTCCTAGAGAGGATCTGTTTCCCTCCCTCCGTTACCCCCCTCTCTCTTCCCCCTCTTCTCTCCTCCCTCCCCTCCCTCTCCAGGGTTGTTGTAGCCCTGGCTGTTCCTGAACATGCTATGTAGACTAAGGCTGGCCTTGAATTCACCGAGATCTGCCATGCTTCTGCCTCTTGGGTGCTGGAATTGAAAACGTGTGCCGGTGTTGAGATTGAATGCACATAGGAGGTCTTGATATCCACACTCCCAGCATGCACTCATGTGAGGGTTAGCACAGAGTGCTTATAGCCCCAGCTGCTTGGGAGCCCGAGGTAGGAGGCTGCAGAAGTTCAGGGGCAGCCTGGGAAACGTACTGAGACCTGATCTAAAATTAAAATAAGAAAACGGCCTGGGAAGATGGCCCGGTGGGAAAGAGCGCTCGCTGTTTAAACATGAAGACTCCAGTCCGAGTCCCCAGCACCCACGTAAAGAGGCTGGGAGTGGCCACGCACACGGGTAACCCCAGCACTGTGTGGGGCAGAAGCAGGGGGCTTGCTGAGCCCTGCTGTCAGCTCCAGATGCAGGGGAAAGCCTGCTTCAGGGGAATAAGGGAGATATTAATAATAATCACGGAGCGCAACACCCACACCCAGCAGCCCCCCCCCCCCCCCCGTGGTCTCTGCTTGCACACACAGGTGTGTGCATCTGCGTGCACAGATGCACACATCACATACCAAAAAGGAAAAAGCGCCCCATCTACCTTTCTAGTATCCCCAGGAATGTCTACAAAGGGCAGGGCATTAAATAGGTTTGTGTAAGTGTTTCTGTCCAAGGAAACATTTCAAGCGGTTATAAATCTCCAATGCCTCAGATAACCTGGACCCAAAGTCATCGTTCAGAGAGCTCGGTACAGCATTCTAAGGAGGTTTGTTTATGTCCATTACAAGTTTTGTTTGTTGGTTTTAGTATTCCACAGTGTGAAAGACTCCACTTTTGGGTAGGGTGACGCAGAAGCCCTCAGACGGTACAGTGACAGGCAGGCAGGTGAGGATGGCCAGGAAGTGGTGTTTCTTTTTATGAGCCACGGTGACTCTATTTTTAAGGGCAAGTTGAGCGCCTTCCATTTCTGTGATAGCTGTGTTCTGCATGGGCTAGCACCCTGCCAAGCAGAGAAAAGGTCAACCGAGACCACAGCTGGAAGGCAAGCTGCAAAGGAGAGTGGCGAGGCCAAGGCATTGCCCGTAGTGGGGATTCCTTCCCCCCATAACCTCGGGGTATAATGCAGAAAGTCCACCGTTACTGAGAAAGGAACTATTTATTAAAGGATTACATTGCGGGCACCAACGCACTCATGCAGGATATGGCAAATTGAGTCGCAGAGTCCTGGAAGACTGAGAACCGGTCCCAGCTGCTTCACGCCGCCTGGTTCGGTCTCCACCCTCCAAGAGTGCGAGAGAGAAGGGACCCCTGTACGTGCTTCCCAAGTCTTAAGCTAGCCAAGAGGCCATGCCCTAGGGGCTGGTACTCCAAAGTCACTGGTGGAACAAACACCCACTACATGGCAAGCTGGGCTGCAGTTCCTGTAGGCAACATCCAGACCCTTGGAAGGTGGGAAGGTGGGCGTCTGCCTCCACCTGAAGGGCTTCCTCATCTCCAAGTAAAGGCTGCCGTCACTCCGTCACTCGCTCACTCACTCGCAGTTGCAGCCTATGGTCTTGTAGAGGTGGATTCACTGCTTACCAAGGCTTCCACAGCTGGAGACAATGTGCCCTCACACCCGAAGGAAAGGGACGGCACGAAACTGATCACGGGGCTGCTAAGCAAGCTGCCCGCTACCCCATCGTGCTGTGGTTGGGACCGGAGACAACGGCGATCCAGGAAATTCTAAAAGCGGCTCAGGGTAAAAGCACAGAGAACAGCAGTAAGGCTTGCTGAGAGAGACATTTGTGTGTCCTCGGACTCAGAGTGGGTCATCTCCTTCTGAGTAGTCACCGGCATGTGTTGATTGACAGGTGTCTCCCTTGTGTTTTATACAAAAAAAAAAAAAAAAAAGACTTGATAAGGCACTTTTCACGAAATTATTTTGAACGCCCATATCCTGTCTTTCCCTCTTTTTATTAAGTATTTGATGAACGTTTTTCATGTGTTTTTTCAAAGGCTGGGAGAAATTCAGAGACAGAGAGAGTCTCCACTTTGACCTTTGTGGTTTTCCCTTTAGCTGTGTTTCCTGGCCGTCTCTTTCTATGCGTACTGCAACATGCAGAATTTTCTCTTACTTGGACGGCTGTTGAAAAACACTGAAAGTTACCCGAACTTCTATTTCCTCGCATACTGGCACATTTACTATAACGATATCATCGCTATTACGATCTTCTTTGCATGGATAAAGGTATTTACATCTCATTTAGTACATAATCCAATAGCATACGTGTGTCCGTAAAACTCTTACCTTGTGTGGAGGGGAAGCATCCCCACTAGCAAGTGAATTTTCTGTTTTTTGCTTTTCACTGTGTAGTCCCAGCTGTCCTGGATCTCCCTCTGTAGACCAGGCTGGCCTCGAACTCACAGAGATCCACCTGCCTCTGCCTCCCGAGTGCCGCCCAGCAGTAAGTGGTTTTTGAAAGCAATTTGGCACACCAAGTGAAGGTACTTGCCCAAGCTTGGTGGCCTGAGTCTAATCCCTGGGAAGGAGAACCAGTTCCCACAAGCTGTCCTCTGAGACACTTGTACCTGTGCTCTGTGGTACACTCTCCCCACAACCCCCTCCCATCTATACGAATCCAAACACAGTGATTAAAATATTAATTTGACCTTTAAATGATCCCTGACATCTTCAAACACCCTTGATTACCATTGTCTCCTTTTACTTGAAGAATTCTTCTGAAATTAATTTCCTGATTCTAAGCAGCTCTGTTTGGACATATTGACTCTTGCATTCTATCTCTTTCAGATATTAAAATTCATAAGCTTCAATGAGACCATGTCTCAGCTGTCGTCAACCTTGTCCCGCTGCATGAAGGACATCGTGGGCTTCGCCATCATGTTCTTTATTATATTCTCCGCCTATGCCCAGCTGGGGTTCCTGGTTTTTGGGTCACAGGTTGATGACTTCTCCACTTTTCAAAATTCCATGTAAGCTCTTAGCACAAGTGTCTTTATGTTTCCTCACTGGGAAACCACAGTGATGAAGAACACTGTGATAAGGAGTTCCTTTAAAGCTTGGCCCTACAGTTCACTTAAGGCTACATAGGCATCATACTCAAAATGAAGTCTGTTTCTGAACAATCAAACTAGGAGGTTTTTAATCATTGGTAGGTCATTAGAAAAAAGCTTTCACCGGAAAGGAGAATATGTAATGTAAGTGGGTCCCAGTGTTCCCACAGCATTTACCCTCTGAGCAGAGGGAACCCTTGCTTCCCTCAGAGGCTTCATCTCCAGAATATTGTTTTCCCGTTAACGGCTCCTGCTCATGTGCCAAACCTGTGCTTCACGGTAGCGTTCTGACGCCAGGTGTGGCAGTGCATGCCTGTGACCCAGCACTCAGCAGGCAAAGGCAGAAGGATTTGAGCCAAGGCTAACCTGGGCTATATAGCAAGACTCCGTTTCAAAATGACAAAAACATCTAAATTTTTTAACACATAAAAAAGAGCTTTATAAAAGGAAAGTATGGGGCACACATCTATATTCACAGGTCTCAAGAGACTAAGGGAAGCCAGGCATTGGTGGCACACACCTTTAATCTCAGCACTTGGGGGGCAGAAGTAGGTGGGTCTCTGTGAGTTCAAGGCCAGCCTGGTCTACAAAGCGGGTTCCAGAGAAACCCTGTATTGAAAATTAAAAAATAAATAAATAAAAATAAATAAAAATGAAACATTTCATGGATACAGTTAATAAGAGTGCTTGCCTGGCACACAAAAAAAGCCCTAGGTCCAGTCCCCCGTGGCACACGTACCTGGTGTGGTGGCTCACGCTGGTAACCCCAGCACTGGGGAGGTGGACCCGGGGACTGGGGGATCAAAGGTGCGCTTAGCTACCCAGCAGGTTGAAGCTAGACTGGTAAACAAAAGAGAACCATGATCCATTTTTTATGTGTTTGAGACAGGATCTGACACTACCCCCCCCCCCCCAGGCTGACCTCAAGCTCACAGCAAAGCCCCTGCCTTTGCCTTCTGAGTGTTAGAATTATAGGGACAAGCCACCACGTCCAGTCTGGTGTACAGTTTATCTCCTGTTGAGTAGATAGAGCAACTTGTGTCTGTCTGAGGAAGATAATGTGGACCCCTCCCCCTGGACAGTAACAGGAAGTCCTAATACAGCACCTCCACCCCTTCAAGCGGGCGGCCCCTCCTCCACTTCAGGTCGTCTTTTACCCATGGATCCCATCCCTGAGACAGAAGCTAGGCTGGTTTTCTGTCTGTGGCTTGCTTTAACACAATGTCCTCCTCTTCCATCCACTTGACAGGATTTCACTCTCTCCGTGGCTCAGTGCTGCTCCACCGTATGGGGGGGGGGGCAGGAAAAGGGACAGGACACTCACCGTTCCCTCAACTACGTCACCAACTATCGAAGCACCTCTTTTTCCCCCTTGTGTGTGTGTACAATACGTGTGTGCTGTGCACATGATTTGTGTGGGCACGTGTAGACGTGTGTGCAGGCAGATGTACAGGCGGAGGTCAGGTCTGACGTCAGGTGCTTCCTTGGTCTCTCTCCACTTTGTGTGTGTGTATGGGGGGGCGACATGCATGTAGAGGTCAGAGGACATGGGCGTCTATTTTCTCAGGCTTGGTGGAAGCACCCTGACCTGCTAAAACATCTCCAGCCCTCGGTTTTGTTTTCTGAGACTCCAGGTTCAGTCTGTCACTGAACCTGGAGCTCACTTGTTGGCAGCCGGGGAGTCCACCTATTTTTCCCCACCCCCTCACCCCCCCACCCGCCCTCCCCCAGCACTGGGATCACAGATGTGCGCCTCCATGCTCAGCTGTTACACACAGGCGCTTGGGACCCAGGCTCAGGTTCTCATCTTGCAGGGCAGGCCCTTTCCCAGCTGAGCCACCCGCACAGCGCCCCCTTTGGGAGAGGGCGCCATGGAGCCTCCAGAGACCTTAAACCGGCGATGTAACGGAGGCTGACCCTGAACTCCTGATCTCCTGCCTCAACCTCCCATGTGTTGGGATTGGAGCTCTACCATGCTCTGTCTGATTTTAGGATGCTGTGGCAGCATAATTAAAGCGCGGGGGGGGGGGGGGGGGAGGAGCTGGGCTGTGGCTCTCGGTGTAAAGCACTTGACCTAGCATGCATGAGGTCTTGGGTTCAGTCCTCAGCACTGAAGAGGAAAGTCAAGAGCATATGCCTTTGCCTTATGCAGCTGGAGACATTAGCAACCCCAAGCTGTCACGTGTATAAATGAAGAGGCGGGACATTTTCTGATGGTTGTCTTTCTTCCCATCGAAGATTTGCGCAGTTTCGGATTGTCCTCGGAGACTTCAACTTCGCTGGGATCCAGCAGGCCAACTGGATCTTGGGGCCTATTTACTTCATCACCTTCATCTTCTTTGTGTTCTTTGTACTGCTGGTAAGCACGGCTCGCCTTTGTCTTCATCACAGACTAG